>NC_133365.1:16580525-16596830 GCF_049309525.1 Garra rufa
CAGGCTGAAGCTCTTAACAGAACACTGTTCCCATATCTAAGACACATGCCCTCTGGGGCCTGACATCTTGCTAAACAAACGAACTGTAAAAGGCTAAAGAGTGGGAAGGAGGAGGGAGACGAAGCAAGGAGGGGAATTCCACAGCACTGGGGCCATCTGTGGAGGTGAGCCAAGTTCTGAGGCCGCTACAACCCTGTGACAGATCCTCCGCACTTCAAGCTAGCGTAAATAAAGCTAGCGCTGTTGTTCTAACTCCCACCCTGGAGCTCTGACAGCTGTGTGATGATGTCGGCAGCCCTGTGACCCACAGATGAGGGCCTGAGGGAAGCAAGGCTACCTGTGATGGGATGAGAGAAGAGATGAAACAAGTGGACAGGGCTTGAGACTTATTTAAAGGTGAAGTGCGTAATTTTTCCGATGTTGAGGTAGATTCTCTTCTCTAACTTCCATGTAGAGAGACGTTTTAGGAAGTCATTTGTAAGCTGACAACCGCAAAGAGTATAAACACCATGGCTCTTTCAAAACATTGCTTGAATGAGATGCCAACTTCTGGCTCACGCAATTGTGTTTGTTTGGGGAGGAACTACCTGTAATAAGCTGTTTAGCAAGGAATGGAGTAGCTTAAATGAAAAATGAAAGACGTTTTCTTTGCAATGCTATTTAGACTCCCTTTTTATGATTTATTTGGAGATGCTTTACACTTAGATTCTAATGTTAACATTAGTGTATGCAACATTTAAGATGAAATGACAACGAACAATACTTTCACAGCATTTATTAATCTAGGTTAACAGTAATTTCTACATATTCAAATACATTTCTAACATTTCAAATATAAAAAATAGGGTCAGTATTTTTTACAGTAAGAAGTTAATACGTTCACTGCAAAAAAAATATTTTATTACTTTGTATTTTTGTCTTGTTTTCTATTATAAAAATCTAAACAATCTTGAGTCAAGATTAATTTACTTTACAAGTAAAATTATACAATAAAAATATATTACGTCTTGTTTACTAAAAAAAATATAAAACTTTTGTTAGTTTTTGCTTAAAACAAGCAGAAATATCTGCCAATGGGGCAAGAAAATAAATCTTGTTTAGCCTTTGAATTAAGATTATTTTTCTTACCCCATTGTCAGATATTTTTATTAACAAAATTTTGATTTTTTTTTAAACAAGATTTAATATCTTAAATGATTTTACTTGTCAAGTAAATGCATCTTGATATAAGAATGTTTAGATATACTAGAAAACGACAAAAATACTAAGAAAATCATTTTCTGCAGTGTTTACTCAGCAAATACCATTAAATTGCGAATTTTTTACAGTAAATGTGCCAGTAACAACATTTATAATGCTACAGAAAGTTGTATTTCAAATAAATGGCAGATATTTGAACTTTCAAATAATCAAATAAACCGGTTTCCACAAAAATATTAAGCGCCACACTTGTTTCATGAAAATATTACTGTATTACTGCATTTTAAATCAAATAAATGCAGTCTATGTGAGTATAAGAGATTTTTGGTAACACTTTACAATAATGTGTCATTTGTTAACATTAGTTAATGTGTTAACTAACATGAACAAACAATGAACAGTACATTTATTACACTTTTTCTTAATCTTTGTTAATGTCCTTTCATTGTTCATTCTTAGTTCATGTTAACTAATGTAGTTAACTAATGCCAACTAATGAACCTTATTGAAAAGTGTTAGACTTTTTTTGAATAAAAAAATACATTTAAAAAAATCGTACCAACCCCAAACTTAGTGTAATTAGTAAACTGGTGTAAAGCAATATTAGTTCATGTATTATACATGAACTTGAGTTAATACATTTATAAATGAACACTAACCTAAAGTAGTAAGTGCTGTAAAAGTTAACTAATGTTAACAAATGCTTTAACTGATGTTAACAAACCATCAACGAACCATCTGTTTGTCCAACCAATGGCAGATGGGGACCTTGTTGACTTTTAGACTAACTTTCACACTTTAACTTTATCGCATCTAACCTTCATCTTTCTCCTAATAGTCTGTATTCTTTTCTTTCTCTCTCCTTGGGATGCACTACAGTGTCAGGAAAGGTAGAAAGTGTGGGAATAAAAGTGATGGGTGAGTGCAGAAGGCCTGACAACTGTTTTACTCTCTCTGTAAAGCCATTAGACAGATAGATGGTGGACCTGTTGGAGGAGTACACAGGGAGAAAGAGAGACAGGAAGAAGGAAACGGAAGACAAGTACGAATAAAGCTTAAATAGAATGGCAGAAAGAAGACATCTCTCTTATTCTGATGTCATAACAAAACATCACTGCAGGAAGTCACGCATGTTACATTAGCAGCAGAACGAGAGTGAGCGTTTGTGACTGCGGCTGTAGGTCATCCGTTCATAATGCTATTTAGATAAGATCCAACGAGACTTCTGATGTATCCAAATCAGTCCGTCTCTCATTCACTCACACACACACACACACACACACACACACACACACACACACACACACACACACACACACACACACACACACACACACACACTCATGCATTGTGACCTGCAGTTGACCGTTTGAACCCAGGAGTGTGGGTCAGAGGGGTCCTGTGCAGAAAGGTCACATTGTGGTCATGTTGTCCTGCCTGAATGCAAAGGCCACTTTATTGCAGTGATTTACACAATTAACATAGAGCGGAAAGGAAGGAAAAAAGCAAGCAAGCAAGAGATGGTGGGCAGCCTCTTGTTCTCTACTCCCCTCAGCCCTGCCACACATTCACAATCCGTTCTCGAATATAAATTTTAGATGTCCGACAGACCCCCCTTCCTACTCCCATCGCTCCAGTTAGGGAGTCATATAAAAAAAGAAAGAGTGTGTGTTCAAGAGAAAAACGAAAAGAGAGAAACGATTCATTTCCCACACTCGACCCCAGCCGGGCCAAGGTTAGGCTTACCCCCCTCTCCTCCGTTTATTCAAACAATAAAGACAGGCCAAATGTTCCCCTGTTTCAGAATCAAAAAGAAAAGCCAGCTGATGAATTGTCAAGGCAGAACGCTTTCATGAGTAATGAATTATATTAATGACTGGCGACTCTTACAAAAACAAAGCTCTTAAATCACACAGTGACTCGGGGCTTTTGTGGAGGTCATTTTCTTTCCCCATTCCCCTCGGCATTCGGACCATGAACCATGATGAAAGAGAAAATTAGTCTTTCAGTTTAAAAAAAAACAGGCCAGAATGATTCCATAACTCTTTATTCTTGTTTCTCTGTGTGTATGTATATACTAAATACATGGACATATCTTAAAGGGACAGCTCACCCAAAGATTCTGTCATCGTTTACTCACCCTCATGTCACTCTAAACTCGTATGACTTTTTCTTCTGCAGAATACAGAAGATTCAGTATTTTGAAGAAAGTTGGTGATCAAACTGTTTTGGTTATCTTTGACTTTGATTTTATGAACTTAAAGACATTTTTTTTTTTAAATAACATCTTTATGTTCTATCGATGAAACAAACAAGGGTGAATAAATGATGACTTTCATAATCATTCATTTCATTATTGGGTAAACCATCTCTTTAATGCGGTTTATTAGATTGTATGAAGTAGGGATTTAACGATGAAACGCAAGCCAGTTGAAAATAGATACAAATATGTGACGATTCAAATCGGTTGAGGTACTAAACGAATCACGATACAGTTGGGGGTAGGAGTTTATGTGAATGTATCTCTGAGGGGAACTAACCAGTGTTGCGGGTAATGCATAAGTAACTTGAGGTACGTTATAAGATTACTTTTTTTAAGTAACTAGTAAAGTAATGCATTACTTTTAAATTTACAGTAAAATATCTACGTTACTACTAAGTATCGCCAGTTACTTTGTTTTCCCATGTATTGACTGACACCTTTCTTATCCCCATGTTGAGAGAAATCCACAGTAAGTGCAGAGGAGTTATGTAGTTCTAGACTAAATATGAACATGCATTAATTCATCTCACTTACACAAAAACAGATTCAATATTCCTCAAAATGAATAAAAACAGTCAAACGGCTGTGGCTTATTCATTTCACTTTTGGTGTGAAAAGGCTTTTACATATGACAAAAATATAACTTTTTATGTTAAAAACATACAAGCAAGCCTAGTCCAAAAAGTAAGAAGTAACACAAAAGTAACATAACGCATTACTTTCCATAAAAGTTAATATTTCTCAATAATGTAATGCATTACTTTTAAAGGTAACTTTCCCCAACACTGAACTGTCTTTAGAAAAGTTAAGATGGTATTTTCTTTTCATCTTGACTCTGTATAATGCATATTTAAGTGGTGTTCATAAGTTCATCGCTGCTTTGTTTACTGAGGTAACCAAGGAAATGCAGTATTGCCGCTGTTCCAAAAGCGCCATCTGGTGTTTTTGTCTCGTTCTGATGTTTTGTGTAGCCTCATTTCACAAAGTTAAAGTTAGACAATTCTGATTTTGCTTCAGATTTCGAAATTATACAATCTATTTTACATTAAAAACTGCTCAGGGAGCATGCATGCAGCATCTTAGTTTGGATATTGATTAAAATACAGCGGTTGCCTCTAACTAAATGGATCATGAATTGTATCGCATAGTGAGTTGAGTGAAACGTTATATCCCTGGTAGGAAGGTTTTAGGCACTCAACTAAGAACATAAAAAAAAAATCACTGTAATCCCCCACCTCAGGTGCTTTATTGTTATATAAAACGTCAATAACTGCAATATGATAAAGTTTACTTTTATGACTTTATAGTTTTGATTTTATACTATTAAATTACTTTATTATTTTTATTATTAATAAATAGCAGAATTCATGGTTCTTCCAACAAGTATTCTCATTCATTATTCTAGAGGTGTTCACACTAACAGCAAGTTGGTTGACAAAATGACCAAACATCATTACCTTTCAAAAAGAACTTAGTGACACAATTGATAGAGATTGCTGGATATGCAACAGGGTTGATGAACTCAACTTTCTGTAAATAAGAAGTGCTAAATTGCAAAAAAAAAAAAAAAAAACCTGAACATCACTGTAAAAAATATGGTAGCAACATTTTAGTTTTCAGACTTAAATTCACAATAAAAACCCTTATTTCATTAACTGATGTAATGTTATTAACAGCATACCGAGTACTAATATCTGTTTTGAGCTGTTGTAATACTCTGACAGCCACCAAAAACAGGTGGTGATGAGAAAGTCAAATGATGAATCAAAGCTCATAACAAGCAGCTTTTCCACAAGCTGAGGAGGGAAATACTTATATTAAGAAGGTGTCACTCACACAAACACAAAAACACCATCACGGTAAAGTATATGATACTAAAATAATATGATAAGAATATTAATATAAAAATTAAGAATATTTCAACAAAAAACATCAAATGTGAAGTTTCATGTAGGAATTTCTGGGAGTATCAATTTACAGTGTTTACTGTAAATTATACAAAGAATTTTTATTTTTTATTTCCAAAAGCCTTAAGTTAAACAGTAATTATACTGTAAAAATGTTAAAGTAATTTTACAGTAACATTACATTAAATGTAATTTCAGTTATTCAATCTATATAGTATGGAAACGTACTGTTAACCAATTAACAGGCTTTTACTGTAGCATTTTTACAGTCTTTTACTGTTAAAACACAATCAATTTATTGCAGTGCAGTAATGCCTAATTAAAAAACCATTAAAAATTATTATTTGTGTTTACTAGACAAGGAAACTTGGCACATTATAAAAAATGAATATGCGGTCACTTCGGCGCTTTCGCCAGGATATTATACTGACTCCAGACACAGCTTATCCAATCCGAATGTGGAGTCTCAATCTGTTTTATAATCAGGAATATTGTGCAGCTCTTAACAACTGGTAATGCCACAACAAAAACAGAAATCTCTCTCACTAATACAATACTCCCACGTTTGTGTCAGCTCCAAATGTCACCTAACATTCAGCGATCTGGACCGAATCCAAACCACTCTGTTTAGACTTTATTGTGCTGGTAGACTCCAGGGTGGACTGACTTCTGATTGGTCCTTTAAACATTTGGCAAAAGCATAACTCACTAAACCTCACTAATCCTAACAACATCTCACGACATACCCCTGTAAGCATCTGCTTGTTACCTGTAAAATAATCCAATCAAAATCCTCGCAAGTCTCTTGGCAACCAACAGCAGCAGCCGTCAATCACCTGGTGGCTAACACAATCCATGTGCGGCGGCCAATGAAAATGTGCATGTAATTCCAAATATTTACAATTCCTAGTGAGAGATGTCGATGTGTTTACGTTTAAATTTCACATTTACATTCCAACCAAACACGTAAGAGAAGAAGAAAAAAAGATAGAGAAAGAAATGAGGGAAATGTGTCCTTGTTAAAAAGTTATTAAAGAGCTATCCTCTCCCCTTGATCCAACCTGAGGAGGGTAAACCCTCACCAGCAGGGTGAAATGAACCACATAATTGAAAAATCCAGTGTGCAATCCAAAACTAAGTGGGTCTCCATGAAACAATATCACCATGCAACAAATTTAATAAATAACTTCTGGGCGGGCTGTGAAAGGACTCCAATGTTTCCAGGGGCCCCGGACAGGGCTGTGTTTATGTGTGCACGTGTGTGTTGTGTGTGCATCGGGCGGAGGTGACACTGACTGTGTTGTCAAGCGTAAATCCCAACGCTGAGGGGCCAGTGAGATGGGTGTCCATATATCAAAGGATGCAGTGAAGGGGGCTGTCATTTGATCAGCCTGCAGGAAATTCGGGATTCCAAGCAGATGAGGGGCTGAAACTGAGAGGGCCGCAAAGCCCTGAGCCCTGGAGCTCTGTGCCCTGAAGAGCACCAGCTGTTTCCACTCACCCAGCCGGAGGACTTGAACTCAACCTGCGGCGTGACATGGACGACTGGGACGGCGAGAGAGGGTAATGAGTATTGGTGATGGAAGAAGCTAACGACAGTGGTGATTGCATGTGACACGTGTACGTGTGAGTGACATAGCTATTAATGTGCGTTAAAGGGATGGTTCAGCCAGAAATGAGCGTTCTGAAAAAATCATTTACTCATGCTCATGTTGTTCCAAAACCTCTATGACTTCTTTGCGAAACCCTAACCCTACCCCTTACAGAAAACTTGTTTGCATTGTTACACTTTCAGATAAACAATACATTTGTATTTTTAATAATTGTAGGGGACAGAAAATATTGTTTGGTCAGTATAAAAACCATAGAAGTCTATGGAAAGTCCCCACAATTAACAGAAACATAAAGTATTTTTAATTTTTTTTTTCCTTCATGAGGATTGCAGATCTGTCCCCACAATGTCAAGATTTCAGATTTTACTATCCTTGTGGGAACATTTGGTCACTACAATAGCATAAACAAGAACACAAAGACACATACACACAAATTAAAATGTTTTTGAACATATAATGAAAGTTAATGTGGTTTAAAACCACACTGGAAGAACAATTTGATGTTGGTAACCAAACTGTTTTGGTGACTACTGACTTGACCACTGTACGGACAATGTTTCCATTTTCCTTTTGTGGTCCATAGGAGAAAAACATACATACAATGACATGAGGGTATAAGTTTTCATTTAGTGGGGCTAAACTAACCCTTTAAATAACAAATTAACCTAAACCCTAATCTAAAAATGAAAATTCTGTCATTTACTCACCCACATGTCATTCGAAAGTCTGTATGACTTTCTCACAAACAATATTTTGAAAAATATTTAAAAACTGTTTTTAAGTCAATGTATTTCAAAACAATATTGTAAGAAGATATTGTGACCAATTTTGGTTACTCAACCATTTTGGTGGCTGTTGACTTTCATTGTACGGACAAACAAAAACACTGACATATTTTCCAAAAATTAAAAATATACACTACCAGTCAAAAGCTTTTGAACAGTAATATTTTTAATGTTTTTTAAAGAATTCTCTTCTGATCACCAAGCCTGCATTTATTTGAACCAAAATACAGCAAAATCAGTAATATTTTGAAATAGTTTTACTGTTTAAAATGATTGCTTTCTATTTGAATATATTTTAAAATCTAATTAATTTCTGTGATCAAAGCTATATTTTCAGCATTATTACCCCAGCCTTCAGTGTTCTAATATGCAGATTTGCTGTTCAATATTTATTTATAGTTATCAATATTTATAACAGTTGAGTACTTTTTTCAGGATTCTTTGATGAATGGAAAGATCCAAAGATCAGCATTTATCTAAAATAAAAATGTTTTTTAACATTATGCACTATACCATTTAAATGCTTGGAGTCAGTATATTATATATATATATATATATATATATATATATATATATATAATTTTTTAAAGAATATAAAAAAGGTGTATAATTTATAATTTATAGAAATTAATACTTTTATTTAGCAAGGATGCTTTAAATTGATCAAAAGTGATGATAAAAATGTTTATAATGGTACAAAAGATTATTTCAGATAAAAATCTACTCAGCTGTTTTCAACATAAAAATAATACTACATGCTTTTTGAGCAGCAAATACCAATATTAGAATGATTTCTGAAGGATCATGTGACTGGAGTAATGATGGTAAAATTTCAGCTTTGAAATCACAGGAATAAATTATATTTTAGAATATATTCAAATAAAATAGTTATTTTAAATAGTAAAAATATTTCAGAATTGTACTGTTTTTGCTGTACTTTGCATCTAATAAATGCAGGCTTGGTGAGCAGAATAAACTTCTTTAAAAAACATAAAAATCTTACTGTTCAAAAACAAGAACAAAAAGTCAAAAACAGTAGGTAACTTGGTAGTGTAGTTCCCTCAAAAATTAAAATTCTGTCATCATTAACTCACTCTCATGTCTTTTTTAAAACTTGTATTACATTCTTTTTTCTGTCGAACACAAAACTTATTTTGAGAAATGTGTGCTTTTTTTGCTCATACAACAGAGGTGAGTGATTACCAAAGCTGTTTGGTTACCAACATTCTTGAAAATCTTGCTTTCCAGAGAAAATACTGATTTTAAAGAACATGATGTTGAATTAGCATTTTTTCTTCCTAAGTGTGTCTTCTGTCTTATAGTAGATCACCAAACAACTTTAATGTAAAGGAAAGCAACATTTCAAACAAAAACACATCTGATTTTATGGCCAAACCCTCGCTGTGATGCATGCAGGTGGACATGACAATGAAGAAGAGCAAAAGAGGATCGAGTGAGACAGATGAGGATGGAGGATGGAGGAAGAGCTGTGCGACAGACGCAGGGAGAATGAAGTGAGAAGGCAAATGAGCATAAGAGAAAGAGAGGGAGAAGGAGGTTGGCATATAAACGATTACTCCCAAACGTGAGCTGACAGCTGGACCGTGACCTTCCTGCTGTTGGAGCAAAGCTCTGGCTTCATTTACATTACTGCCATGCCAAGTCATTTAGACTCCATTCTTATTCTGACCCGATATTGTGCTGAGTCCCCCCAAAGGCTTAACAGGCCTAGTTTAGAGTAATAGCTTACACTGAGGTGCTATCTGCATTACAGGCCACGGCTCTCATAGCCCTCCTCCCAGCTAGTCGACAGAATTAGCTTCAGAGTCATGTTCCACAGTCAGAGATAGTGTCTTTGGATGAGTGAAGGAAAGTTAATACTCTCTCTGTGTGTGTAATAAACAATCAATGGTCTGTGTCCAGTAAAACCGAGCTGAGGTCAGTGGGGGTCGAAGGTCTACACCTGTCTTGTCAGTCAAAGTTTGTAGGTATGTGTGTATATGCAGGATATTTGTGAGCTGCTACACACACACACCAACACAAAAATGTTTCAAACCAACGGACAAGACATTTCATGAAAAACATTTACTGAAGAGACCTTAATAAGTGACGCATTCATAACATATGACCCAGTGCTGAACTCCTGCTTGTGGGCTGTGCAGTCTTACAGAACTAGATAACTAAAGATGAATAACTCATTAACAGGAATGTTTTACAAAACTCCAGTCATTTAGGCCAATCCAGTGCGCATTGTGGTATCTAAAATGCGTAAATGTATCTAAATGTATTCAAAATGTAACTTAATTTAAAGGATTAGTTCACCCCTAAATTAAAATTTCCTTATAACTCACCCCCATGTCAGCCAACATGTTAATTTCTTTTTCTTTCTTCAGTCGGAAAAAAGAAATTAAGGTTTTCGAGGAAAATAATCTAGGATTTTTCTCCAGCAGCAGAATAAGGGTCTTGTTTAGCAAAACGATCGGTTATTTTCTAAAAAATAAAAATGTACAGTCAAGCCCGAAATTATTCATACCCCTGGCAAATTCTGACTTAAAGTTACTTTTATTCAACCAGCAAGTTTTTTTTTTTTAATTAGAAATGATACAGACGTCTCCCAGAAGATAAGATGAGGCATCACTGTGGAAGAAAATATTTCTCAGCTTTTATTTACATTTTAACAAAAAGTGGCATGTCCAAAATTATTTATACCCTTCGAAATAATCAATAGAAAAGCCTTTATTGGATATTACACCAATCAAACGCTTCCTATAATTGCTGACCAGCTTTTTGCATGTCTCCACTGGTATTCTTGCCCATTCATCTTTAGCGATCAGCTCCTACTCTTTCAGGTTGGAGGGTCTCCAGTCCATCACCTTGATCTTTAGATTCCTCCACAGATTCTCAATTGGATTTAAGTCAGGACTCTGGCTGGACCACTGCAAAATGTTAATGTTTTTGTCTGCTAACCATTTCTTCACCACTTTTGCTGTGTGTTTTGCGTCGTTGTCGTGCTGAAATGTCCACTGGTGCCCAAGGTTTCTCTGCAGACTGCCTGATGTTGTTGTTGAGAATTTTGATGTATTGCTCCGTTTTCATGGTGCCATTTATTGTGATTAGGCTCCCACCGGCTGAAAAACACCCAAAACATTAGGTTCCCACCACCATGTTTTTACAGAGGGGATGGTGTTTTTAGGGTTGAAGGCTTCTCCTTTTTTACGCCAAATGAAGGCTACATCATTGTGGCCAAATAATTAAATTTTTGTTTCATCTGACCATAAAACAGAAGACCAGAAGTCTTCTTTTTTGTCCAGAAGAGCATTTGCAAAGGCCAAGCAGGCTTTTGTGTGTCTTATCTGGAGAAGTGGTGTCCTCCTTGGTCTGCGTCCGTGGAACCCAGCGGTGTGCAGTGTCCGTTTAACTTTCTGCCTTGAGATGTTGCCACCAGCAGAGCCCAGATTCATCAGGATGGCCTTGGTGGTGATTCTTTTTTACCTCTCTCACTATCCTCCTGGCCAGCACAGGTGACACTTTTGGCTTCCGACCACGTCCTCTGAGATTTTTCACAGTACGGAACGTCTTGTATTTTTTAATAATACTTTGTGTGGCCACTGGAACTTCAAAACAGTTAGATATGGTCTTATAGCCCTTTCATGACTTGTGAGCAGCCACAATGCACAGCCGCAGGTCCTCAGTGAGCTCCGTTGTCTTAGCCATGACTGTCCTCAAACCAACAGCAGAGAGCTTCTGTTTTTCACATGTTGAGTTGATTAAAACAGCTGTTCCCAATGAATCAGGGTAATTAGGATACTTTAGAACAGCTTGGACTATTTGGAATGGTATAGAACTTTGGATTTTCCCATAGGCCGTGACAGTTTTCAAAGGGTATGAATAATTTTTGGACATGCCACCTTTGTTCAAATGTAAATAAAACCTGAGAAATATTTTTTTTTTTGCACAATGATGCCTCTTGTACATCGTCTTATTATCTTTTGGGACAAGCATGTGTCATTTCTGGTCAAAAAAACTGGTTGAATAAAAGTAACTTTAAGTCAGAATTTGCCAGGGGCATGAATAATTTTGGGCTTGACTGTATATACCTTTTATCCACAAATGCTTGTCTTGCACTAGCTCTGGGATGCACATCTGTGACTTCTTGCATTACGTTATCGCAATGAAAAGGTCACACATTCGAAAAGGTAGAGTAGGAGAAAAAAAACTTAATCTCATCTTCCCCTCCAACTTCAAAATTGGCCAACTTTTTTTGTAAAGGGCATTTGATTTGCATTCTTTGCTTGACAAATCATTTTGCAGAAAGACCCTTATTCCTCAACTGGGATCATGTAGAGTCCTTTGAAACTGCATTGAAACGTGGACCTTTAACCCGTTGGTTCCCATTTAAGTTCACTATATGGAGAAAAATCCTGGAATGTTTTCCTCAAAATCCTTTCATTTGAATTTAATTAAATTTAAACAGCTTACAGTCCTACTTACTTTGTTCCCCTATTACAGTAAGTACTATAGGACAGCGAAGGGTGGCACCAGGTCAGTTGGTGCAATGCCGAGAGGATGATTCAGTCTCAGTGTTGTCCTCACATTTCTCTGCGAGATGGATTTATGGCGCATTTCACACTTTGCTGCCACTCTGAGAGCCATAGCTCCATTCAGAGCACCGCCATGTTAATTAGGAGCGCTTGGCTCCATTTCATTGAGTAGAGGGGAAGAAATATGCCCTGCTCCTTCACTGCTGCTTGGCATTAGAATGGGAGGATGAGTTTGAGTGGGGTATGACTTTGTGTGTGTGTGAGAGTTATTCTTTTGGAAGTAAATTAATGTGGTGAAGTGTGTGTGACAGTAGGTAATTTGTGTGAGTGTGAGATCATGAATGACTGTATGAGCATGTCATTCTTACACAGGATGCAGAGAGTTGTAATAATATCCAAAGTTCAAGTAAAAGTTATATAGTTCATATCTTCACACTGATGCCTACAGTAGTGACCAAAAATAGACTTTCGAAATAGTCAGCTTTCGAAAATAATTTTAGGGAAGTTGTTTTGACGCAACATTTTCATAGTAGTAGAAGTCGTCTGCTTTCTTCTCTGACAGATTCAACAGTGTATTTCAATGTAAACAAACCAACACAATCTCTTTGTACAATGTGTATTGTATGAAAATGTAGATTACAATTATGGCTAGGTTTGGATTATTTGTTTGTTTGTTTGTTTGTTTGTTTGTTTAAATGCCAAGTTCATTAGGATAAATCTAGTGAACAAGTCAATAAATACTGTAAGTAAAAATAAAATGGATACATAAAAATGTAGTATATTAATATATAAAAGTAAAATCTAATCCACACTGTTTGCAAATGATTTTTTCCGTTTTCGTCACTGAATGAAAAATAAAAAAGGTTATTGTTATAAAATCGCAATTATAAGGTCAGAATTGAGAGGTATAAACACAATTGTGAGAAATAAATCAGAATTACAGGACAAAAACTTTTCACACAAATGCGAGTTTGTATCTTGCAATTTTGACTTTTTTTCTCGCAATTGCAAGTTTATATCTTACAATTCAGTTTTTTTCATGCAATTCTGACTTTTTTTCTTAGAATTGTAAGATGTAAACTTGCAATTGTGTATTATAAAGTCAAAATTGTGAGATAAATTTGCAATTTTGAGAAAAAAGTCAGAACTGCAAGTTTATGTCGCACAATTTGGGCTTTATAACTCACATAAATAAATAAAAAGTGCCAATTACCTTTTTTAAATGTTTTTATTCAGTGGTGAAAATGGGCTTCCATACCTCTGAGAGTCAATTCATGAGCATTTCTTTTAAGGAAAACAGTGAAATTATATACAAACAGAAACTTAAAGGTCTTCACAGCAGCCCATCAAAATAAAAGTTTGGTTTAACTTGAAGAAATGGTGACAGAAATATTATTGATACTACTACTACTATTACTAATACTACTAATTATTATTAAAACATTATTTTTAAAGGAAAATTTACCAGAACAATTATTTAGGCTATACCAGAATTTATTTAGCAGAAAAATGTAAATACACACAGTATTTGTGGAAAAAAAATAATTAAATAAAACAATAATATGTATTTATAATTAATAAAATTGATTTGATTTGATTATTAATATTTAATGAAACCATTGAAATGGAAAACTGAATTTGGGAAAAATAAAACCTTTAAAATAATAATAATAATATAACCTTTAAAATGTAGTAATTTTTGTTAAACCTTTAATAAATTGTTGTTTAATATTGTAAGTTTTATTATTTTAATCAATTAGACATTCGTTTTGATTAATACAGCTTTATTTAACCATTAAAACAGATTATAGAAAAATTTGAACTGAAAAAAACAACAACAATAAAACAGAATTTAGGAAAGAAATAAAATAAAATGCTAGGGCCCTAGGAAAGTTTCTAACTAAAAATAAAACTAATAATCTAACCTACTCACTTATACTCTGTCCTCCAGAATGATCGCTAATGCAAGTATCATGTGACAAGCTCTTTGCAGTGCAATGGAATTTGGAAGGTGAGACATTCTATGATACCGCATTAAAAACGCAAAGCGGGGGAATCTGTCTGAACATTTTGAACTTAAGTGTGAAAAGGTTCACAGATTCATGACTATGTTTTGCTGCCAGTAGAGCCTATAACTTTTCCAAACAGATTTATATGGGCAGACAGGGTGTATCTTAGGTTACAGAACTGCATTTCACTCCGTCTAGAACAATCAGAGGTTTGATGATACACAAATCTATATGAGCCCACTGGCAGTTGTACAAACATAATGCATCGCAATCTGTTTCTCATCAAAATGTGCAATTATCTGTTCCTCATAACACACATGTAAATAATGTCATGCTGCGCATATGTTGTCCATAGCCCAAGTCCACATCTGGTCTAAGGTCAATTTTTAAATGTTATGTCATTGATTTGGAAGATCCCGATATTATTGACTGCTTGCCTTTGTGGCCGCTGCAGCCACCTCTTGACCTGTTGGGCCAAGACCACTATTACACTGTCAGACCACATAATGGAAGCACAGAACAAGGGCTTGCTCGTCTGAGAGTGATTCATTATAGAAACAAAGCCATGAGCAGAGGCGATCATTATTTTAGTATAGAAAAAAAAAAACACTTCCCGTAAATGCAATATCTGTCATGGTGGCTTGGTTACTTTCAAACCAAACACTAAGTGACTTTCATAACAGTTGGCTGGGAAAGGGTTTTTATGTTCCCTCACCTCTTCAAGTGGTTTATTTTGAAATTCTCTCATAGCTAGTGGATGATGCTACAGAAAACCATTTCCGAAGAAGAGCCCTCCTCTGGGTGTCTGAGGCAGCAGTCCTTTGGCCTCCTCCGGTTTGGCCCAATTATTTGTAATGTGCCATAGAGTAAACTATTATTCTTAGCCAACCTCAGCAGTAATGTTTCAGTACGCTCTATATACAAACTAGTAAATTAGTTGATGACAACACAGCTAAAGTGTCTCATTCATGTGGGGCCGCTCATCAGAGACATCATTTGGATAGCGCTGGATGGGTAATAAATCAGTATGTTCTACTCTCACGGCAAAGCCAATGTTTTGTTTTCAATTAAACTCAGAAAACGTCAGACAACACATTCTACTGGCTTGAAACAAATACAGAAAAGATGAGTATTATTATCAGATTGAAGTTATGATGTTGCGATGCAACACAATGGACTGTATGTTAGTTATAGGCTTGTGAAATGGATATGAAAATAAACCTATATAGACTCACTAGAAATTTTTGCGAAACTTCAAAAACGTACCTTCAGATAGAATTTATAACAGTTTCTAGAAAAGAACACTACAGGCAGTAACACACCAACAACTTTTATTCATTTTGAATTCATTACGTGGCAGATTATCTGATACCTTGCACAATACATTGTTATAACATCAAATTTTTTTTTGATTGTACACAAATAGATCTTGACATTTGTATTACATAACCAGCTCCATATGTATAGCTTTTCTGACATAGTAAACATGCTTGATAGCTCACCTGGTACAGTATTACATTTGCAATGCAGGGTGTTTTAATCCCATGAAAAGAGCTCTAAGGCTGGTAGAAGCAAGCCTAAAATGGCATGGTTACTTCAGCAAATGCATTTTTATCTCACATTTAATTTAGTTAGGTTTAAGGTAGGGTTTAGTGTAGCTGGCACGCTATTTTTCAAACACAGTAGTGCATTAACCTTTCAGTGCTATTCACCGGACATTTCATTTCTGTTCTTTTGTGATCAACACATTCTCACTCCTAACTTGTCACATATTGACGCTTGGTCAGGACCCCTTAGCGTCACTTTTTAATGCTTAGGGTATCTCCTTTGCCTCACGTTTCAAAAAGCAGGGTATTTTGTTGCTTTCACTTGTATGCCTTAAGCACCAGATCATTTAATTCTTAGCATGCATTTGTAAAAATATATATCTTATATATATATATATATATATATATATATATATATATATATATATATATATATATAT
>NC_133365.1:16597330-16829466 GCF_049309525.1 Garra rufa
GACCCAGAAAAAATTGTGTAGTCTTTTTTCTTTAAGTTTGAATTTTATTAAATGTTTTCACTTAGATTGAATGTTGAGTATCTGTCATGAAATATCCTGTGAAGCTGGTATTGCAATAAACTCAATACATCAAGAAAACACATACATACATATTCTAAAGTATGTGTTTTGTTTATATGTTTTATGTGGTCTTTGTGCATTGTTGCAGTTTTAGTATGTTCCATTTATCCTAAATGGACAGTAGATGGAATTACAAACCAAAACATACCAACACCCGCATATATCTGATATTACTTTGAAACTAATGCTTGAAATATTTTTTCCCTTTTTGTTTTATATTCCACACTCTATTAATCTCAGTATCGCAATAAGAGATGTTTTACTCCCTCAGCGCTCAGACATCACTCACAGCACCTACGTCTCTGCATTGGCACACTTAAAGTACCGTTAAAGGGCTGTTTTTCAATAGCCAAAATGCCCTGCACACAAGTACAGAAACTGAGAATCAGCCAATGCGTAGAAATATGTCTGTGGGGAGTGCGGTTATGGCTGAGGGTCTTTGAGAACTGTTTCCTACTCTCTCTGGAATGACATTAGTTTAGCTCATAAGTGAAGTTGCTGAGGCACCTTATTTATGCATGTTCTGCTTTCAGCAGCCGACACAAATCCAAAGCATGAGTGAGCAGCCCTCTCCGCTTACAAAGGAAGCCAAACAAATTACCACACGTGTTATGGTGACAATTACAAAGCGCTACAGAAAGTTCAGTCGTTTCCTTCTCTCCCTCCCTCATTCTGTTTTGCTTTCTCCCTCTCTCATTACCTCATCTTGTACTTTGATTGTGTAAGGAATGTAAATGAGAGCTTTGACTCTGCCAAATGTAACATTGCGAGCACTGTTGCACAAAACAGTGCCATCTATCCAATTAAGATGATGAACAAAATCACAAGTAGTGAAGGGAATAACTTCTGAAAATGCGCGCAAACATGCCCAAACGCAGAGAGACTTGCAGCTCTCTCAAGAATCTGCCACTCATAGACAGCATAAGGCTTTTTGGCCCTTTGGAGTTACTCCATGGAATTTGAGTTACATGAGTTGCTCCATGTTAAAATGAAAGCGCTGAAAATTTGGTTGGGTGAGGCACTTGGAAAAGATATTTCTGCTCCCTCCCTTTTATCTCCTTTCTAAGAAACATGCACAAGAGCGGTTTTCTGAGCACTCCGGGGTCATTCGTGGGCCTTGGTTATTGAAGAAGAAATGTTTGTATTTTAATTTGAACTATATTTTATAAAACTTCTTCAGTGTGTTACAGATATGCAGGTTTGTCTGCAAAACCATTGTGCCTAATAGAAAAATGTGAACTCAGTAACTGATTTTTTTTTTTTTTTTGCCAAAATTTTAACTGAATGAGCTACAGCAGATTTCGAGTTTACAGCATCCTTCAGACTGCATAAAAAAACTAAATGTTGAAATTAAGTGTTATATAATATGTGTTTGTGCACAAGATTAATATTAGGGAGAAGTTTGGATTGTTGTTTTAAAGGGGAGATTGGATGCAAAACTGACTTTTACATGGTGTTTGCATATGTGTCTTAGCAGTGTGATAAAAATCCATTCTCTTATTTTTTTATCCCCAAAAAAACCTAAACAGTCTCAATTATAAAGCTTTTTCGGAGCAATGTGACATCTTATTCCTCAGGCCCCGCCCACAACTGTATTCAACAATATTCCCGTCCTCAGCCAGTTGTACGCTGTCCACCATTTTCCCCACACTCAACCCACTGTAGCAACAACAATAGCTATGTTTCCATCCAAAGATGCCAATTTAACTTGTGCGCAAAACTAGAATATCGCATAAAATATTTCCATCCAACGAGCCAAAGAGAAGATAATCGTCATAAACTGGCACTAAATATCATTCAAAAAAAGTAGGAGAAGCCACTGAATATAATAATTGTCATATATAGTAAATGACTTGCACCTCAGAGCGAGCAGATGAAACACAATAAATGCAGTCACTGCTTTCGGAGGCAGATGACTGTTGTTTGGGAACGCAGTCGTGTAAGACAATTATACAGAAATACTTTGATGACAGACTTTGCTCAGGCATTTAAGAATGACCAAATCAACAGATCGATTATCCCTCCCATCGTGCAAAGTCACATTTTTAGAATTCATGCGCATCTTGGCATTTCCGTCCAGCATTTTTTATATGATATTCCAAAATGTGCATAAAAATAGGTGGATGGAAACACAGCTAATGTCTCGAAAGCAATGCAGGTGTTTTGTAGTGGGATGTAAAAGCGAACATAAGTGTCTTCAGATAGATACAGGAGTCGATTTCAGATCCACTGAGGATGCAGTGGATTAGTTTTGTTTTTTGATGGTAATGCATCACCAAAAACACCTAAATTTGTTAATTTCTACGCAAATCATTTTACTCTAGACTGCTTTTGGAAAGAGGAACAATTGAAGGCAGGTTTTGCTAAAAAAATTTAAACTAAAGAATCAGTACCCACACTGTTTTTGATCCAGCTGCACCGGGAAGAAGTAAGTCTTTCTATTTTTTTATGATTATTTGCAAATCGCTGTTTCTCTTCCACAGAAGAGAGGGGCGGGGTGAACAGAGCTCATTAGCATTTAAAGAGACATGCTCACAGAGCTGTTTTTGACAAGGTAAGAGTATTGTTTAACAAGACCATTGAGGAATTTTAACCAAAGTAAGACCCTGAAGAATCATACCAACTTGTGGAAAATGGGCATCCGATGTCCCCTT
Source organism: Garra rufa (assembly GCF_049309525.1). Classification (NCBI taxonomy): domain Eukaryota; kingdom Metazoa; phylum Chordata; class Actinopteri; order Cypriniformes; family Cyprinidae; genus Garra; species Garra rufa. The sequence goes on from NC_133365.1 coordinate 16,600,105, forward strand.
ATGTCTGTTATGTTGGAGATTTGGGGGTTACCATTGTGCTGAAGTGCAGAGTAGAGCCTGTGGTTAGGTTGAGATGGGCCACAGAATATTAAGATTATTATATGTTACATATTTCTTTATTTAAACATAAATGTGCACATATAAGAGCAGTGATAGTCTCTTTGCTAGTTAATTTAAATTAAACTTATAAGGTTTAAAACTAAATTCTAAGAAAAAAAAGTTAAAAAAGTTAAAATCGGTTTCCTCAATGAAATAAGTTAACCAGTTGGGTTTTGCAGTGTTTTGAATCATCAGTTTATCATCCATGCCCTCATCGTGTAGTAATGTGTCCAATACTTGACGGAAATAGTCAGCAACTGTTTTGTAAATACTGTGTGTTCTGTATTTTGACATGCTACTGTATACAGTAGAGAGGGCATAGTTGGATGCAGGGTTAAAATTATGTGTGCTTTTCACCTTTCAACAAACAATTTTGTTTACTAGCTCTAAAAAGTTGTTGATTGATTTGATCCAGAGCACACTGGCTAAGCAAAATTCTTTGTCAGAATTTTCCCTGAAGTAGTACTGATCATCAATAGTTTTGTTTAGAGGTTAATGCAGAAATGTAAGGCCTATTCGGTATATGGATTCTTCAACTGAAACATTTGTCTGGTCATTTGTTAAATACAATGGCAGTATGGCACTGTAGTAGACATTCTAGTAGAAATACAAGTCTTTGAGCCACTGCCACCCTGTTTTTGACTCACTCCATTGTTTGTGAATCCAGAATTTTGATCCAACATCTGTTTCGCATGGCATATTGGCTTTTCAGATGCAGGGTCCCTGCAGACATGAGCTCTCGACCTACATGTGTTTTCAGATATAACTCTGTGGTCTGGTTTGGGGGTTTTAAACACAAGCAAAATCAGTAAACTGATTCGACTCAAATGTAGATCTTTTGCACAAGCTGTACGAAGGATGTAAGCTTAAAGAATATGAATGTTTTGCATGTTCACGTTTGTGAGAGTGTACTGATAAGTGTCACTGCTCTCTTTAACATCAGTAGCTAGGTCAGGGCACAGCATTGCAGTAAGACCATCACGGTGTGGTCAAACTTGAGCAGACTAATCCCGCTGCTCTAAGCGTTCAAAGCCCAGCACCCAGGCATGAATATTTGGCAAAAAGAAGGTCATTGGACTAATCTAGACAGCACTATTTTCATTGGCCACCAGGGTTCGGTGAGCAAGACCTGGATGTGAACTTTTGAACCCTCTGCACAATAGCAGTAATACCACTTCACTTTAATGCCGTTCAGTGTTACCTTTAAGCCTCCAGTAAGCAGGATTTAAAAAATAATGTCCTTACACAGACTGTTTATACAAGATACTCTATATCCTGCTACCCCACACTAACACACACAGTCATACCCATTCAGATACACACACACACAAATTAAAGCACACACATACATTCACCCTTACAAACTCGCAGACCAGCTAATAGGGTAGTTTGAAATAGTGCCAGCATAAGCATACACCCGCTTTACCCTTGGTTGACTTTAATGGGGTTAAAAATATTTTCACTTCACCAGTGTACACATTAATCATGTGTCCGGCGGATTTGTACAATTGGGGGAGACGGGGCCTGAGCAAAAAGTCCAATTAATTGGGCCTACCCCAGCGTTTCCTTGGGTCACCTTGGGTTAGCTGTCCTATGTTTTCCAGGTCAGGTGTTTGGGGGTATGTGTGTGTTTGGGTATGCACCTTCTGGCCGTGTGTAAGTGTGTTTGTATTATGATTTTACGGTGGTCAGCAGTGTAAGTGTGCTTCAGCATGTTCTAGGACATTGGGAAACCCACCATGTGAACAGTCCAGCAAGCTTGTACAACAGCTGTTTGCCGCTGGCCCACCTACAATAGTTGGCACCATCAATCAAAGCATATATGCAACATTGTCAGTTGAACTGAAATTTGTCAGTTCTTGAAATTTAATTGGTTTTGAATTTACTAACCGTTAGTCGATGAGAAGAGGCATGGTTAACCAAATTTTTACTAGTTGCTTGGTCGCAGAAACAAAATTCTACAGGAAATGCCGAAGTCACGCAGTCCATGACAGACATATTGTTAATGGCTGGTCTATGTGGTAAGACAGTACATCGGGTAGGACATCCAAACGCTCGCCTATCATTATTCAACCTCAAATATGGCTTTTCATCTGAAAGATGTATGTAGTAGCAATTTTACATGGCAGCTAAATCTAAAGTTAACCTAGAATAATGTGCGTTATTTAAGTGTCTGTGTGGAGTGTGGAAGCTGAACATTTAGCGATTTCCCCGCATGACAGATGGAGGTGCTGGTGTGGTCGTTTGCTCTTAAAATACTCTGTCATTTTATTTGCTCATACAGATAAAATCTGTAAAGACTCTACGTCTATTTCTATGCACTCAAAATAACAACGAAATGTTGCGCTTTTGTAAAATATTTAAAGCAAACAAAATGTGCTTTCTGCCATCTCTGTCTTTGTGAACTTGGGTGCGAAACTTTGAAACTTTATTTATACTTGCCTTACAGATATGAACAAATATCTGTAAGGCAAGATACACATATAGGCACATCCACTACTTCGGAAATGACGAGTCAGTGTCACCAATACACCAATACACACCATTTTCAAGTCCTCTAATGTTAATCTATTCTCCACTCTGGTTTGTTTGTCAGACAAAAATGGCAGATTCGGTGTTATGATTGGTCGGATCGGCTGTCAGTCAAACTCTATGGGATGCATGACAGTTAAATCATAATCATGAATTGAAAGGAAGCTTATTCTTGCATTTTAAATTTTGTACCTTAATCTGGGAATACTTTTTGTTTTTAATACCCGCTTTAATTGAAATTTTTAAACCATCTTGGTATTTTGGGAATGCTTTGCTTATTTGATCCACTGTAGATTGGATTTGGATGGATGATGGATGGATGTTTTTTTTTTTTCAAACTCAGCACATGCTTGTATTTAATGTTGTTTGTGACACAGATTTCTCCATCTTGACAGATAACAAAGACTGAAGTAATATAAAAATATAAAAGATTACTTGTCTATCTATCTATCTATCTATCTATCTATCTATCTATCTATCTATCTATCTATCTATCTATCTATCTATCTATCTATCTATTTATCTATCTATCTATCAAAATATCTTATAGTTAGTTCCGCTGGGGTCAAAATGTATTCCTTTTGCTTTGGAGAGGAAAAAAAAGTTAGGGACAATAAAAAGCATATCAGTTGGCACTGGGGAACAAAATACAGTCAAAGCGCTACTGTTGTTTTTCCCTCAAGCCCTAGAGAGAATTCCTGCTTTCTTGTGTGTTTAGCTCCAGGCATCTTTGTTTAGATATGGGCACTGCTGATGCCATTGCAACTAGAAGCAGCCAGGGGTCAACTGCTCTGTTTTCAAACTTGTGCTATAGCTTTCAGTTTTTCCTTCTTGCTTTTGACCACCTGCGCCCATAACAGGAAACACACTGTAGGTCTTAATGCCCTAATGCAAGCCTCACGTTATTCTTTCACATATGACACGTCAAGTTGACAGGTATCACTGGAATTGACAAGATCATGATGGTTTGTCCAAATAATTTCTACTTTTTGGTTGGTCCTAGTTTTCAGTTATTTTTATCTACCCCTTGTTTCCGACTCCTAATCTGTTTGTGTGGACACAAGAGCAAATTGTCTCCTTGAGTTTTGTTCGATGCTGCATCCCGACAGTTGATCGAAGAACTCTGGGACTGACATCTGTCAGTAAGATGGATGGATAACTCCTCGCCTGTAGGCAGGTTTTCATGACTCCTCATTTCTTATCAAGTTTCAGGTGATGGAGTGAACTATGTGCATTGTGAAGTTTGGTTCGTGGCGAAGGTTGATAAAGAAAAATGCCCTGAGGCTGGAAATAAGATCAGGTTTACCGCAGCTGTCTCTCGTACCAACTGCGGTCAAAGGTCACGGAGCAACATATAAAGATTCCTTTGTAATTGCCAAAGAAACCAAAACAAGGTTAAGAAAGCAAGCTATTTGTTTCCACTTATTGGCTATAGAATGGCAATGAGTGAGGCATTCAAAGCCCACTGACCTTGTCAAATGAAAATTAAACAGAGCTGGTTTAGAACAAAAATATATTTTTTAAGTTCTTGTGGAGCAACATAACTCACACAATGACATAATTTAGACATTTACCATTCAAAATAATGATAATTAAAAAAGCATGTTACCATTTAAATGTTTGGGGTCAGTAAGCTTTTTTAAAGAAATTAACATTTGTGTTAAGCAAGGATACAATAAATACATCAAACGTTATTACAGAAAGTAAAGTATCACAGTTCCCACGAAAATATTAAGCACCACAACTGTTTTCAACATTGATAATCAAAAGAAATGTTTCTTGAGCATCAAATCAGCATATTAGACTTTTGACTTCTTAATTTAGTTTAATTTTTTACACAAATGTTTTTCTGAAATTAAATATGAGTAATCACAATTAATCCAACCTAACATTAAAGTTTTTAAATATACTTTTTAAATATCTTAAAATTAATGTAGAAGCAACACAAAGACAGTATATTTTTAATATAGCCTGACACAAGTCGCCATGCAACAAGAATCTCAAAATTTAATAGTGAGGAATTCAGAACTTTGTATATTCCACCTCAAATCCAACCAAGAATCTCCATGTGTAATGCTGAGCCCTGTTACTGAGTGGTTTATGCTAACTCTTCTAGTTTAAGATAGTGAATCATCATGTTGCCGGCAGCCATAACAATTAAAAAATAAATATACATTCGGAAGAGATAAATATGGGGAGCCGCAAATCGGCCATGAGATGATGTGTGGAATGAAGGTGGATGAAATTCAGTGGCCAAGGAAATCTATTTGCCTGACCATGCTGTATAAGTTTCCCGTGTTGGTGAAAATATGTGGGAGCAGGATATTTCAGAGCGTATATAGACATTTTTATTAATTGGAGTGAATTATAGGGGGTATAAGTCCTTATGCAAATATTTCTAGTGACTCATGAAAATTCTCAATTCTATCAAATTCTTTAATTGCTATCCTTACTTACCAGTGTTATTATTACTAATAATAGTAAAAAATAAATAAATAAATAAATAAAACATGTCAAGGAATGTTTTCAGTCTTGGATTTTTTAACTTTGTGATGCCTTATGATGGCATTCTATCAAGATATAAAATCAGTCTTAATTTCCCTCATCTGCCATCATTTTTCAAATCATAATTGCCAATAGATGACACTGTGACTGGATCAAGATCAACTTTTTTTCTCCAAATTTCAAAATGATTTATGTAACTTCATCATCATCCTCTTACTCTTTGTGAGAGTCTGCCCATGGTAAGCAGAGTGGTTCGAAGTTTTGAATGTTTTGACATATTAATAGCTTCTGTCTTACCATGGAAGCTGTGAACCATGAAGCGCAGATGACTAAACCCGCCAGGAGGCTTTGTATGGAAGACTCCTTTCCCTTGTGCTGTGCTGGTGGACTTCCTGGGTAGTTTTGATGCTGTATAGCCTGGGGAAAAGCGACGGGTGTCTGTGATTCTTGATGAACAGCTACATTTATGATTTATGACTTTTTCAGTGAATGATTCAAATGGCAGATTTATTGTGTGGAGTTGTAGAACCTATATGAATGCAACAGTCAAAGATGTTGTTCATTACCAACTTCTGTCCTAATGGAGACTTGTGGGGGGTTGTTGTTTTTTATACTCGGAAAACAACACATCAGCAAGAGCTTATAGCTCACTTTTCAGTGAGTGCATTTGTAATGTTGCATATCGATAAATAATCTTGTAGGTCAGCCTTTTCCCCTCGTCCTGATGGCGTGTTTTCACTTGGTCTTACCAGGGTTACATTAACCCCCCTCACCTCAACTGCACCAAACAAGCCCTGAGCCTAATATAGGAACTGATTAAGACATCAAAAGCACATCAAGCTCAGGCTGCCTGATCAAGACACTTCAGTTCCTGTGTTGGAAATGCCTGCTTCATCCCCACAGTGCAGGCTTTATGACTCCCAGCAGCAGCTCTGTAACCGTGCAGCGCTCGAATCTCCACCCCGATCGAAAGGCTCCCTGGGGCCCTTCGCGTGTGCACACAAGGAGCTAGTGATGAGTCAGTGTTGTGCCATGGAAAGTGCTGTACAGACGCTCGCAGTAGTGTAGCTCTGGGCCTTTTCTTTTACCCCATTGTCTTATCAGCCCAGTACCCAGCGCTTTCCCGCACCGCTCTGCGCCTCCCCACAGGGCTTGGTGGAAAAGAACGCAAGCACATATGCCAAACTTGCCTCTCTGAAAAGTTTTCTGAGCTTTGCGTCAGTGTAATGTAAGGATAATAGAGATGCAGAGATGCAGACGGGCATATTAATTATTCATGTAAGGATGGAGAACTAAGTTGTACAATCAAAAACGGTATTTAAACCTGTGCAATATACAGATCAGTGTTTGAAAGCTATATGCGTCCCACTTTATATTAGGTGGCCTTAACTACTATGTACTTAAAAAAAGTACAATGTAGTTATTGTGTTCATATTGTATTGCACAACACTTTTGCTGCTACTGAGGTGGGATACGAATAAGGTTAGGGACAGGCAGGATTGCCAGGGTTTCACAACCAAACCTGCCCAATTGCTACTCAAAACTAGCCCAAAACTAGTCCTTTCGAGGGGGGTCCCCCAGTAGAAATTGTGTTCCGGGGGGTAAAATACACGTTTTGTGGTGGGGTTCCTCTGGTAAAATTAGCATTCCAGGTGCTAAATATTACGTTATTGGGATCACTTCAACCCGCGGACATGAAAAACAACCCGCAGCAACAGTATAAATGTAGCCCAATTCCGCGGGAAGACCATGGACTTGGCAACACTAGGGACAGGTTTGGTGGTTTGGGTAGGTTTAAGGCTGGCTTAAAGTGTAAGGGATAGGTCGAATTATAAATGTAAAATCGAATTTAGTCGAATTTAAAAAAAGTCGAATTTAAAATGGAATCATGGGTTGTCGTCTTCATCCCCACAGCCGATGCAATCTGTCAGGACTTGGGCAGAAATCCTGTTCATGGATGAGCAAATGTATTAGAGACTTATTAAAGTCATTGTAGTATGAAGGAGTGGCTGAAAGTTGTGGAAGTAAAACGAGGATGCTGGAATGATTGCTAATGAAGGATGAACCAATACATAGCTCGAAAGGAGCGGAGCTTTTATTATGCCACAGCTGACCGCTTCCGCTCCTTCCGGTCATGCGTATGTAGGAAAAAGCAGCGCTGTTTTATCATACTAGATACATTTGGGTGTGTTGAAAATTCTGTTATAATGCTACTCTGTGCTATTGTCACTTGTCTAATAAAATGCATAACATATTCAAGTGTCTTTGGGGTTTCTATGTTTTCTACAAAATAAAACCAGAAAATTAAGGGTGTGACGGATTTTTATTTGGTGTAAATTGTATATGTATTTAGAAGTATGTATTTATTATGTATTGATTACTTGTGGTATATTTTTGGGGTGACAATTTTACCATCAGTCCAGGGACTGCAGATGCAAAATAGCCCTCTGGCTAATTCTGGCACATTGTACATTTATGTATTATTGATTTGCATTGTCCCTGTCAAATAAACCTGAAATAAAATAAATAAATAAATAAATGGCAGGCGACACAATGATATGATCCGTTACACTAGTTAAAATTGCCTATTTCTCTGGATTTAAACATTTTGGATAATGTAAGTACACAAGTCAGCAAAATATATAACACTGTTCTAGTGGTTTTGGGATATTTTAATTAATTCGTACATATTGTGCCTTTAGATGTAATTACATGCAGGTATTTTTAATATATAATTACAATGTAAAAACATGTACACAACAGGTGCATTTTATCAAATGATTAATTTAAATGTATAATATATACATCATAGTTAAGGCCACCTATTATGTTTTTATTGATCTTTATCAAATTCTTTTGGATGATTTATTATTTATTTTCATTTGATTGTTGTGAATGCATATTCATTTATGTAATCATCTGTGCATACCATGAAGCAAGAGATTATATTTAATCTCTCAGGCTATTAATCTCAGTTTCATAAAGTCACTTTTTAGATTTAATCACAAAAGAGCTTCTGTTTGAATTCATCAAAATTCTAGTGTAATTTAACAAATAAATACAAAAGAACAAACAGCTTTTGAACGTTTGAAATTTTCCCTGCTGCTGTTTCCATTTGCTATGGAAATCTAAGTACACAATCGTCGTTTTATTTAATTGTTTCATCAAGCTTAAGGCTTTTACAGAAATCCTTCAGGATATGAAGGCAAAACAAAGCTTGTTTGTTTTTTCCCTCCATAAATGTAAAGGATATAAAATATATGGAGCCTTGAGCTGACATGTTGCAAGTGTTTCATAAAACATGCCAGTGGACAGTGACGTTAAGACTAGTTTAAAGCACAAGGTGATCCCTGTTAACAGCATATTCGACCGGATATTGTATTATAATGAGAGCAGAAGAGAGAAAGAAAGAGTGTGAAACCTTGAGGGGCAGAGAGAGAGAGATATTCAAGGAATAACTGAGCATGCACCCAGTCAAGGGGGCACAGCCCCAGTCAAGCCCTGCGGGCACAATCATTTGAGCAGGCGAATCTCTCTCTCTCTTTCTCTCTCTTTCTACCTGCAGGGCAGCAGCAGTGCTGTCAGCTTGAGGCTTCTAATTGAGTTCTCATTGCTTCATCATTATCCCTCCCTCCATCCCCCCCATCCTCTTTTTCTTATTTCAGATAGTAAGCACTTTCTCCATATTAAGATGTGAAATTCATTTTGACAGGAGAGCTGAAAATAGAGCCGAACTCGTAGTGTATTCTGCTTGGTTTTCTCTTCCTCTCTTCTTCTTCTTTCTTCACTTTCGTTCGTCTTTCTTTTTCTGTCTATCTAGAATCTACTGGTCTTGTTTTGCTGAGGGCAGAAAACCCCTGCAAGGTTTGGGCCAGCCTGCTCTCGGTAATATTTTCATTAAATGAGTGTGTGTGTGTGTGTGTGTGTCAGTGAAAAAGAGAGAGAGAGGGAGACGAGGGTGGCCTCAGTCTGCCAGCTCAGCCAAACAAATTCAACCACTCGTGAAATCTTTGTGAATCAACTCCTAATGTAACCTAATGCCGTAACAGGGGGTTAGAGCAAACAGGGGAAATGCAGATATGTATTCATGCCTGACAGGAGAAAGAGAGAGTCAGAAATGCATGAGAGAGTTATATTCTTTATGTTTGGACAGGTTGAAGATGCTTGTTACGGATATAATTATGATGTCCTGGCATGGCTGCATGGCTGAAATCAGCCCCAGTGTGGTTTATTTGGATAGCAGCCATACTGGAGATATGCTAACTCGAAAAAACAGCGCTGACCGGAAAGCACAATCTTTTTACTTATAATTAGTCAAGGTTGGCTGAACATCGCTATTGCTATTGGTTTTCTAAATCCTCAATACTGACAATTCAAAAATTTTAACTGAGAGGAGGTGTGCTGTTACTTTTTTAAATCATGAGATTTATTATATTCACAGATTATAGGCAGATAATTAATATCACATATCACATAGACCTCATTTACATTAAAGGAGTGACCTGAGTTATGTCAAGAGACTTTATACCTCAAAACATGTTGCCTTAAAAAAAAAAAAATTGTTACATTATATGTGACACTGGACCACAAGACCACTCATGAGGCTAAATGTTTTTGAAATTGAGATTTATACACCTGAAAGATGAATACATAAGCTTTCCATGGATGTAAGATTGGTTAGGATAGGACACGATTTGGCTGAGATACAACTGTTTGAAAATCTGGAAACTGAGGGTGCAAAAAAAAAAACTAAATATTAAGAAAATCGCTTTTAAAGTTGTCCAAATTAAGTTCTTAGCAATGCATATTACTTATAGAAAATTAAGTTTTGATATATTTACGGTAGGAAATTTACAAAATATATTTAAAAAAAATTAGCTATGTCTAATGGTTAGACATCGTTAACTATGTCTAATTAAGTAAAATCTTGAAACACAATTTAACAGCAATTTATTAAAATTTTAACAAAAATTACATTTCTAAGACCCTATGAATTTTTTTTTCCTTTACCAAATTCCATTCACTTTCTGGATTGCATTTTATTGGTTTCATTTAATTTTATCAACCAAAAGCATCTATAATTAACCGATTTTATAAAAAATCTATATATTATTGTTATTTAATTTAATTTTATTTTTTTTAGAATTACTGTGTGGTGTATTTACCTTTTCCCGTTAAATAAATTCTGGTATTTTTTTCTGGTATATATTCCTTCAAAAATAATGTTTTAATAACAATTTTATTAGTAGTAGTAGTAGTATTAAGTAATTTAATCACAGTTTCTTCAAGTATAATTCGACCTATCCCTTACACTTTAAGCCAGCCTTAAACCTACCAAGTAGCATAACCTTTGAATTTTCAATAAAGCGTGGTCTACATTAAGGACACAACTGTCTTTTCCTGATTTCATCCATTTACTTGTATGGCCTTCGAAACTCATTTCATAGTGACTGCAGTCAGGTTTAAATGCATTCATGTGACTTAATTTCCTAGGTCTCCTGACAAATGGCATACGACATGATATAAATCAATTTCCTTTATCAGACCTTTCTGATAAACAGATAATCTGCCAATGCAAAGGAAACAGGAAGAGATGATTGTGATCTGCAGTCTAGACTATAGTCCGTTCTGTTATAGACTGTGATGCTGATGATGCACTAAAATCACACTGATAAAAAAGAACCAAATGACTGGCTGTGTTTGACCCCCATGGGTCAGTCTCATAGTGAACGGCGGTCAGACCTCTGGCATAATACATTCACTACTGAACAGAGACAGAGTTATCAGATCTAATTAGTACATTAATAAGATGAGATCAGCCGCGGCCACTGGCAATTTTAGTATGGCAGATGCTCACACAGGTCAGAGAGGGATAATAGTGTGATGTCAATGAGGGTCCAGTGGCTGGAGGGAGATGAACGGAAAGGTAGGGTGTGATTATTAGGATGCGGGAGCTGATGCTGGCCTCTTTGCTCAAGATATTTCGAGTGTGTTTGTCTTTGTAGCGTTTTTGTCTGTGTGTGAACAAGAAAGAAAAGGAGAAGACTGAAATATGTGAGGGTGCTGTGAGGTAGATAATTGCTGCTGACAGTCAAACGTGTTCATTTGAAGCTCAGTCCAAGACATGAAGATACAGACGGGTAGAAAATAAGATGTAATAATTGAAGTGAAACAACACAGACACCCTGTTTGTCAGCACACTCACTCATTTTTCATGTTTACAAGGATAGTTCATGCACAAAATGGAAATCTTATCATCATTTACTCACCCTCATGTGTTGGTCCAAACCTGTATGACTTTCATTCTTCTCAAGAATATATCCGCTGCTTATTTTTCATAAAGTGAAGGGAAATAAGGACTGCTTCACCAATGCATTTGTAAAATTCTTAATTGATTCAAAATATATCACCCAATCTATACTTTATCATTTATTTCAGAGATAGTGACATTCAGTGTGCATTCTTTGATGGTGTTTTAATGATATATTAATATATCATATTTGCACACTGTAGTGTGTGTGTGTGTGTGTGTGTACCTGGTATTCATCACGTTGTGGGGACCAAATGTCCCCACAAGGATAGGAATACCAGTAGATTTTGACCTTGTGGGGACATTTCTCAGGTCCCCATGAGGAAACAGGCTTATAAATCATACACAATGAGTTTTTTTGAGGAAGTAAAAGTGTGCACAATCCCCTGAGAGGGCTAGGTTTAGGTGTAGGGTAGGTGTAGGGTGATAGAAAGTACGGTTTGTACAGTATAAAAACCATTACACCTATGGAATGTCCCCATAAAACATGTAAACCTGTGTGTGTGTGTGTGTGTGTGTGTGTGTGTGTGTGTGTGTGTGTGTGTGTGTGTGTGTGTGTGTGTGTGTGTGTGTGTGTGTGTGTGTGTGTGTGTGTGTGTGTGTGTGTGTGTGTGTGTGTGTGTGTGTGTGTTTCCATGCTTCACTTGCTCATGTCAGTTCTTGAGGGCACCCGGCTTGCGTGTAAGATTGGGATTGCCCATTGGCTTCTGTGCATTACTGTACAGATGGCATTCGCTCACCCCTGCCCATATTGCCCACAAACCACTTGACATTTTAATCGACATTTCCTTCAGAGCTCCCACATTAAAGGCCATGACATTTCATTTGCACATGATGTTGATTAAAACACGGTTACATACTTCAAAATAGGGACAGATCCAAACCTGAGAAAAATGAAGGGAACCAAAGAACCTCTTTGTGTCTGTGCAAGCCTTACAAGATGCTTTTTAATACTGGGAAATAATTTATAGAATATACAAACACCATTTAGAGAATATGGATATTAGGACCCACTTTACTACTTAACTACTATGTACTTACATTTAAATTAATCATTTGGTACAATGCACTTATTGTGTACACAGATGTTTTTACATTGTACTTTCTTTTTTTTAAAAATACCTGGATGTAATTACATCTGTAATTAATTTCTGTTACACTGTTGACCCATCCCTTACATCTTAACCCACCTGTAAACCTATCCATACCACCAAACCTGTCTCTAAACAAAAGTGTTTTCTCATCAAATGTAAAACACATTTTCTTCCAAGCTGATGTTTAGTATGCGCTCTGTACAACTGTGAAAGTTTGAAGTGAACTTTTCAGTGAAATCCAGAGCATATCTGACATTTCTTCATGTAACTTTAGATAAGGCTGACCGCCATCTGGAAGAATGTGAGTGAAGAGGCTTCATCTCCATCATGTCACCTGGCTTTAGATCGGTAGCCCCAGCTGTGTATCAGTTTTTTCCTCAGGCTGTGTCCTACCTGCCATATCTTATATCTTTTACCCCTCATGTTCTCTGCCCTGGAGGAAGCAGGTCTAGTGTCGGCTCCGCAGAAACTAAACGTCCACATACTGTCAACTCAGCTGATCTGGTGTCAGTGCTGAAATAGCAATTGACATGCTATTGTTCTCCATTAAGACCTCCAAACATCTTTGAATAAAAAGTTAATGCGGATAAAACTTAATGTTTAAATGCTGTTAGCTGTTAGAGTTATGCATAAGTTGTGTGAATATTACATGGAGCTTTTATCTCACAGATAGACACTGGTGATAGACACTGTCCTAATTTTACTTCATAATACTTCCCGTGAACTTTGCTTCCACTATTGTTCATGATGACTTAGTTGCCTTGGAGAAAAACGCAATGGAGCTCAGCCAAGCATACAGCCACATTTCTCACCATAGCATCTACATCGAAATAAACCAATCTCAGTATACATTACACATGGTCTTTTCAGCTAAAGCTAACATAGTAACCTAATTAAAAAAAGATTTATATCATATCCATTGACCGCTTGGATTTAAGAGAGGTGTAGAGGTTAATCATAGCCTGTGAGAAGTAGACTGTAATTGATAGCGATTCATTAATTAGTTCAGTTTTAGTCAAAGTTATCTGTGTCAATAAAAATATAGTGCATACATGTACTGTATGTTATAGGATTGACAGATAATTTTTAAATTGTCTCATCATTTGTGACCTTTTTTTTTCTTTTGATTGACAGATTTGTTCCATTTTAAAACGTTCTCCAGTGGATATTTAAATTTTAATTAATATTTTCTTTTGTATTTGCGTATTATTAACTATTATTGGTGACCCTGGACCACAAAACTTCTTAAGTAGCTTGGGTATATTTGCAGCAATAGCTAACAATAGACTGTATGGGTCAAAATTATTGATTTTTTTTTTTTTAGATCATGTTCCATGAAAATATTTTGTAAATTTCCTATACCATAAATATATCAAAACTTAATTTTTGATTAGTAATATGCATTGCTAAGAACTTCATTTGGACAACTTTATAGGCAATTTTCTCACTATTTCGATTTTTTTTTTTTTTTTTTTTTTGTACCCTCAGATTCCAGATTTTCAAATAGTTGTATCTCAGCCATATATTGTTCTATCCTAACAAACCATACATCAATGGAAGGCTTATTTATTCAACTTGATGTATAAATCTCAATTTCAAATTTTGTGGTCCATGGTCACATTTATGTTTAGACACATAACTGTAAAATTAGATAAAATAAAGCATAACAAAATGTAATTTAATCAGTGAAAATTTTAGGAAAACTTGAATGCAAAAATAGTTTAAAGCTGTCTTAACTAAAAACATTCACAGCTATAGTAAATTTATGTAAGTAGCTAGTAGTGTAAGGTTAATAGTAGTGTCAAATATGTCAAAGAAAAATCAGAAACATAAATATGCATGTAAACGATAATAAAATCCAGATCTATCTGGAGTTGCTGTACCATACGGAAGGAAACAGAGAAAAGGAGAGAGACATGAAACCTTAATTTGGGAATCTATTACAGATCCTCCGCACAGCTCTCCCCTCCCTCAGCCATAAACACACAGAAATGTGTTCAAGCGCCAGGATCCTTTATAAGTTTCCCTTCTCCAGGAGTAATGCGCTCTGAATGGCTGCTAAAATGGGCCGGGAGATTTCATTCCCTTCGCTCTCTCTCGACGCCTCACCTTTGGCCCTTCGATGATATGAGTCCTCTTGCTTTTCTCCCCACGCCGGTGATGGGAGGCTGAAATAAGCCAGAGCCAGCAGGGAGAGAAGGGAATAAAGCTTATTTACAAAAGCTCTAGCATGGCAGGTGTGCTGTCCACCACCCAAATTAGCCAATCAGCTAACCATCAGTCCAAGAATTCCCCACAGCACAGCCAAAGTTGGACTGAATAATGCAAAGGGCTTTGGAATGTTGCTACGCTGCTTTAGAAGAAACTTTCATATAAGAAGCAGGTTTCATATAAACCCACCACCACCACAAAAAAAGCAGTTCTCATTTCAGGCAATTACAATCATTGCATTAAAACCGTCATGCATACCACGAGACGTGCTCGCTTCTGATTTATTTAAGAAATTTAACTCAAGCCAATGAGCTTATACAGTGTTTATTGTTTATTTAGTGACTTCCTAAGCTGTTCCTCTCATTAAAAGGCAGATCACTTGAAACCCTTCAAGACCTGGTGTCACCGTTTCACTGTTAGTGCTCTAACTCACAATTTTATGCATAAGCTCGTGATTTTCAATGTGACATGCAGCGTAATCCACATAAACAAAATCCCCTAAATGTTAAATAAACATCCTGGCAAAGCAAATCATTTTTTCTTTTGACAAATTTTGACTTTTGGCATTGATCCTGAAATGACATCATCCAGACGAGGGTGTCGAGCATTTTTTCCCTCTTTCTTTTCTTTTCTTTTTTTATTTTTTCGCTGGCATCCTTACGAGTGTGTCTGATCTTTCGACACTCATGCAGAAAAGAGTGAATAAATAATGAGCGAAATAACCTCCAGGCATGAATCTTACAGATATATATGAAATATTCATATGATTCTTAACACAAAACGTTTGCTGAAAGCCAAGCAGCGTGCAGATGTCATCCAAAGGATGTATGTATGTAAGGTCTTATGAGAAATCTTGTACGGTGTTGAAATGTTGATCTCATTTGATTTATTAAAGTGTATGCCATAATTTGACCCGTGGCCTTTTAGCTTGTGAGCTAAATCTGGAGTCGTATTTTGCGAAGGCTCTTGCGTATTCATTTCCTTTATTTTTATTATTAAATAAGTGGAGCGGAACGATTCACTCTCAAATTTCTTAATTGAAACACTTCAGTACAAACTACACTTGAATCAAGCAGGCAGTAAAAGCAAGTACGCAGGTTTTCTTGTCGCCTGATGGCAGATTATCTAATGCTGTGCGCTCAGCACCAAAAATGGCAGTCGAGTGTGTTCTGCATAAGTTTTGAGACATCAATATTTATAAGTGTCTGTACTTGTGCGAGCACAAATGTTTACCCCATAGCTCTTGAGCGTAACACTCAAACAAACCGGAGTAAGCAATCACTCTTAGACGCAGGATACAGAGTATGAACTTGTTCACAACATGTTTCAACAGAGAAACAGGTGCACAAATGCTCAGAACAATATGATGACCTGTATTATGTTTAAAACGGCTCCTCTGTAGCCTCCATTAGCAGGACAGCAATTCATTTCAAGACTTTCTGCATCTAGATCCATAATAGCCATCGCTTTGACCCCGTCCCTTGTGGGAGTCAACAGCGCGAAGTGGAAAATCCTTTTGATTGAAGCGCGAGCTGGTTTTTACACACTCGTACACTGTAATGGGTGTGAGAGTGTCGGAGGCTGTAAGTGTGTCTCTCACCTTTCTGTCCCTTCTTCGGGTCCCTTTTTCAGGTCAGTAAACCGGCAGGCGGCTACCGAGCATTTCTGCAAGGCTAAAGAGAGACAAAGAGAAAGAAACAGGGAAAACGGGGAGCGAGAGCGACCAGACACCTCTGTGGAGGGCACCAGACAGCCAGGGTGTTGAAAGTTAATGGAGCACTCTTTCACAAACACTCTTCTCTCTGGGGGCCTCTTTCTGTTCTCCTCCCACCGCTGAGCCTGCCTTTATTTTATTTACGAAAGGCCCCTTTATGTGCTTTCATCAGCGCTGCAAATTATATAGCCTGAGTTAATGCTGAATTTGACCAAGCGATTCCCTCCCGGTAAGAAGATGCAACGGAAGATTGTTGGCAGAATGTCACTTTGTGCGAGACAGAAACGTGCTGCACTCTGTGGTGTGGCCTCTTTAAGCGTTCCTCTGGGCTGTGCCCCCATAATCCCCCCCTCATTTAGCTGACCCTGCTGGGTAATGCTGCCCCCCCCTCGAGCTCTGCCTCCTTTTTTCTCTAAAGGGCTGTAGGCTAAAGCCAAGGGGCTGTGGTCAAGTGTGAATGTTTGAGAAAACTGTGTACTGCATAAGCAACAAGCTCGAGAGGCCCCCTTAAGAGAGTGTGTGTGGATGTGTATGAAGGTGTGTGTATATGTTTAGGTGTTTAGGTGTATTACACATGCCAATTGTGACAGCTGCAGTATACAAGCAATACTTAATAAATACTTAAATACAGAGAGAAAGAGGTAAAGAAATAATAAAAAAAAAACATTGAAAAAGTCTCCAAGCCACTATTCAGCTGGACCAGCCAAACCAAAGAGAGAGAGAAAGAGGGAAAAAAACTAGAAAGCACAATAATTTTGTAAAACATGGTAATGAAAACAGCATTTAGAGGCATAGTTTGTCCAAAAACGAAAAGGAAAAATTTTGAAGAATATCCTACCCGTACTTCTCCATATAATGAAAGTAAATTCTGCTTCACCACAACATTCTAAAAACTGCATTTCTAAATCTCAGACTATTTATGAAAATATCACCGAATCACCATTGTATAATTTATTTTATATATAGTGTGTTTTTGTGTGCATTCTTTGGTGGCATTATGATGATATATTGATTTACATGTACACTACCACTCAAAAGCTTGGCATTAGTACAATTTTTAATGTTTTTTTAAAAACATTTCTTATACAGGAAAAAAATGTAATATTGTGAAATATTATAACAATGTAAAACAATGTTTTTCTATATTAATATACATTAAAATGTAATTTATATCTATAATTAAAGTTGAATTTTCAGAATCATTAGTCCAGTCTTCAGTGTCACATGATTCTTCAAAAATCATTCTAATATGCTGATTTATTATCAGTGCTGGAAACAGTTGTGCTTTTTAATTTATATTTTATTTTTTCTTTATTTATTTATTTATTTATTTATTTATTTTTTAACCTCTGATACATTTAGGATTCTTTCAATAAAAGGTTAAAAAGAACAGCATTTATTTAAAATAGAAAGGTTTTTTGACAATATACACTACTATTCAAAAGTTTGGGGTCAGTCAATTTTTATTCTTTCTTTTTTTGAAGGAAATTAATATTTTTATTCACCAAGGATGTGTTAAATTAATAAAAAATGATAGCATAGATTTACATCGTTAGAAAAAATATATATATTTTGAATAAACTTGTTATTCATCAAAGAATCCTGAAAAAAAAAAAAAGAATCACAGGTTCCAAAAAAAAATATTTGGCAACTGTTTCCAACATTGATAATTCTTATAATAAATCAGCATATTAGAATGAAATACATCACAGGAATAAATAATATAATTTAAAGTATAGTAAAAAAAGAAACATTATTTTATATTGTAATAACATTTTGATATTTTCTGTATTTTTGATTAAATAAATGCAGCCTTGAGGATATCTTCTATAAAAAACATAACAAGTCTTACTGATCCCAAACTTTTAATCGGTAGTGTATGTTTTGTCTGTCTGTAGTGTCATGCTTTTTAATTCACTTCTAGCATTTGGGTTAGTTCACCCAAAACTGAAAATTCTGTCATTATTAGTCACCCTCATGTCAATCCAAACCCGTAAGACCTTCACTCATCTTTGAAACACAAATAAAGATATTTTTGATGAAATCCAAGAGCTTTCTGAACCGACATGTTCAAGGCCCAGAAAGGTAGTAAGGACATCATTAAAATAGTCCATGTGACATCAGTGGTTCAACCTGAATTGAATGAAGCGACGAGAATAGTTTTTGTAAGTAAAGAAAACGAAACTAACTTTATTCTTACCCATATGCTGTTGACTTTCTAAATGATTACATAATTTTCATTTTTGGGTGAACTTTTCCTTTAACTGAATATCCTCAAAAGAGAGGGGATATCTGCATAGGCACAGTGACTCTCGATGAATCTTTGTTTGAACTGGTTCAGTTTAATCAGACTTGACAACACTACACACATATGAGAAAGGGAACAATTTTGTAACACTATTTTGAAAGCAGCTGGACTTCTGACACCATGCAGAAGTTAGTGACGTCTTTTAGCTAGTTACCTCTGAACACTGGCAAACACACACAAACGCAAATGCCGCTTTCTAAGACAAAAACAGAAAGTGTAGAGCAGGCTAGAGTGCAGGGCAAATTTTAAAGTGAATGTGTGCTTACTTCATTCGCTCTGTGGCCATGCCCTCCCCTCCTCCCCCTCCTCTCCTGTTATTCTTCTCCTCATGCTGCTCTGTTATTGGAACTGATGGGTTTATTGAGACTTTCACACTTTGCAAAAAGGGGGGGAGGGGGGCTGCTGATTTCGTTTGTTTTTCCTCTCCCTTTCCCTCTCCTCTGCTCTTTCTCCTTGCCGCTCTCTCGAGATCACTTTGGCATCCACCACAGTTCTCCCATGCATGACTATTTACATGTTAGCGCTTACCATAAATTACTACTGAATGTAACAAATGAGTAAAATCTCTGGGAATTAACTGAAAGAAAGATGCGGGAGGCCGGAGCTAGTTGTCACTCAGGAGGTCTATAATTCAGCAACTAAAAGGTTTCGAGTCAAAAGTCCAATTAAACAAATGTGTGTTTTGTCTAGCAGTGGTTTCTCTAACACAGCTGAAATCCCTTTAGAAATGAAAGTAACCTTGATAGATAGATAGTTTAGTTAGATTTGGTAACCATTGACTGCCAAATATATGACTAACAGACTGCAATGGTTCGAGTTAAAAATCTTCGTTTGTGTTCTACTGAAGAAACAAAGTTACCTACATCTTGGATGCCCTGGGGGTAAGCAGATAAACATCAAATTTTCATTTTTGGGTGAACTATCCCTTTAAAGTATTTTGCTCTTAAAAGTGAAACTAGATAGTAGTAAGAGCAGACAGATGTTATGGTAACAGACAAACCATAACACTTGTTGCTTTGTCACTGTTCTCACAGGAAGGAGAAGGGCCGTCAGTGTCAGGATGGGAGAGATAAATGAAAGAGTGGCTAAATGGAGGGAGCAGGACAGTAAATGAGGCATACGAAAGAGGCCCCCACTGTGAGCCCAAAGCTGTACACTTACACAGGTTCAGCGCTCTAGATCACAGCACAGGGCTCTAGATGCATTATTGGGGTGTAAACATGTGATTATTTATCTATTTTCAGAAGTAAAACTATGAATTATACCAAAATATTGTAATAATTTTAATTTATTTATTTTATGTATTTTTTTATTTTATTTTTTGCTATACAATTTATTTTATTTTGAACAGGATTTTTTTTTTAAAGAAGTCACCCAGCCTGCATTTATTTGATCCAAAGTACAGCAAAAACAGTACAATTCTGAAATATTTTAACTATTTAAAATAACTGTTTTCTATTTGAATATATTTTAAAATGTCATTTATTCCTGTGATTTCAAAGCTGATTTTTTAGCATCACTACTCCAGTCACATGATCCAGAAATCATTCTAATATTCTGATTTGCTGCTCAAAAAACATGTATGATTAGCATTATTATTATGTTAAAAACAGCTGAGTAGATTTTTTTTTTCAGGTTTCTTTTATAGAAAGTTCAAAAGAACACCATTTATCTGAAATGGAAAACTTTTGTAACATTCTAAATGTCTTTATCATCACTTTTGATCAATTCAAAGCATCCTTTCTAAATAAAAGTATTAATTTCTGTAATTTATTTTTAAAAATTATATTAAAAAAGTATACTGACTCTAAGCTTTTGAATGGTGTAGTGCATAATGTTACAAAAGCTTTTTATTTTCATTTTTTATTTCAGATAAATCTGATCTTTGGATCTTTCTTTGGATTCATTAAAGAATCTTGAAAAACATCTACTCAACTGTTTTAAATATTGATAATAATAATAATTAAATGTTACTTGAACAACAAATCAGCATATTAGATTGATTTTTGAAGGATTATGTGACTGAAGACTCAAGTAATGATGCTGAAAATGTAGCTTTGATCACAGGAATAAATTACATTTTTAAAATATATTCAAAGAGAAAACTTAAGTTATTTTAAATAGTACAAATATTTAACTTTTTTTGTTTTGCTGTAATTTCGATCAAATAAATAAATGCAGGCTTGGTGAGCAGAAGGGACGTCTTTAAAAAAGCATTAAAAATCTTACTGTTCAAAAACTTTTGACTGGTAGTGTATTTAGTACATATTTTTCACAACAAATATTTACACCCCTTATGATACCATTTGATGTTTCTGGCATCAGCTGTAACTCTATAAGGGTGAAAAACTAAGCAGAGATTTTTAGTCTTCTTGTCTATTTTGTAAGTGAGTTTGAGACAACAAGCTGAAGTGTAATTAGATTTGAACATTACTGGTTAGATTTCTGTTGCAGTGTCCTTGTTTGCCCTGGTGAGACGGCATCTGTCGCAGAGACGAGACCACATAAGGACCAGGGTGGCACTGGCCCATCCAGATTGAGAGCTTGACTCACTTTTTATACGACACACAAAATGAATACTGTGGAAATATTGTTGGGTTATTATTGCCTGGCTAATAATGTTCCTCAAAACATTAAAGTACATGCAGAATAAGCTTGATATAAAAAACATTATTGACCTTATTGAAGGACACAGATGCACTTCAAATGGAACACAAAACCAGTTTTAAGTAGAACGGGTATTTTTGTAGCAATAGCCAAAAATACACTGTATGGGTCAAAATGATCGATTTAAAAAAAAAAAAAAAAAAAAAAAGGTGCACATTTGCCAGTCTAAAATTAGAAAAAAGAGAATACTGTTTCATAGTCTGAGTGTGATACTCTATATTTATATTTAAATTACAAAAATATCTGTCACTTCCTGATCTTGAGTGCAATAATAGAGCGACACAAAAATATCTGCATATAAATAAAGCGTGTATTTACTAGCACATATCATCAACACAGACTGTCTCCAGTGCTCACACATTTACTTTCACACCCATATACACATAGACCACTCTGTCTATGACTCCTGCTAACATTAGTCAGTAAGTGTGCTCGTGACACCACTACTGGTGTTTATAGTAAAGGGGATTATTTCCTGCTCTTATTGGATAGTTTTACCATCAGCTAGCCAAGCCTAATTCCTCTGAGCTCAGACAGTGAATATACGAAACAGCTATGGACAATATAGTGTCCATAGTCTTGAAACCATGCCAGCATGATCATATTCATCTTGGCATAAACAATCTCTAAACAGAAGAAGTGCATTTCGATTGACCCACTTATAATGCATTCCTTTTGCTGTACAGTATGTACTCAAATCTCAAATCTACTGTAAACACTCTCACACATGGCATTGTGCTATGTCAGCGTAACATCTGTCAATCTCTTCCCACACTGTCATATGATTAAACCCACCTCACTATATTGTAGCCTATAGTGTGACTACAATCCACTTCAGCTGTCTTAGCCCCTGCTCCAATGCCCAGGGGAGGCTGACCCAGTCAGTTCCTTTTCAGCCCCTCAAGTGACTATTAAGGCGGTATGACAACAGCCAGCCCTTCGCCCACTCTTACAAAGCCGCCCCCCACTGGGTCCATAAGACCGCCAGAATCAGCTGGGCGTGTATTTCTGCTACAACCACATGAGTTTCCTTTATAGACTTGAAACCCTTCTTGAT
Source organism: Garra rufa (assembly GCF_049309525.1). NCBI lineage: Eukaryota > Metazoa > Chordata > Actinopteri > Cypriniformes > Cyprinidae > Garra > Garra rufa. The sequence goes on from NC_133365.1 coordinate 16,622,602, forward strand.
TTCTTTCTTTCGATCTTTCTTTCTGAAGTTGGCACTCCATCCCCAACAATTAAACTGTGACTGAATTTATTGTGGGGTTTAAATGTCTTGGTCCACTAGTGTTTTTATTATTTGTTTATTTATTATTTATGTAATGTAATATAATGAAATGTAATATATACAAATTATGTTATTTTACAGCACTTTTGAGTGCTTAAGTCAGATTGGTTGACGAATGTTCTAAGGTGTGCAGTTTTTTTCAGGGAAAGGCAAGGCAAAAGTAATTCCAGGCAGGTCTTGACCGCATTCAGTGTTGCCAAGTCTGTGGTTTTCCCGCAGAATTGGGCTACTTTAACACTGTCACCCCGGGTTTGTTTTTTGTGTCCACAGGTTAAAGTGACCCTATTAGACCAATTCGGTGTTTGCAAACAGTGATGATGTTTTTTTGTGGGTGGGGCCTATCTGGTGGCAGAAAATGACAGTTTCCAAGCAGTCTATGAAAGCAATGGAATAAAAGAGTAAAAAAGGTAAATATTTTACAAATAAATTTTATAAATATTTTACATATAAATCCAACATAAAAAAGTAAAAAATGTGAATTAGAGTTTATATATCAATATCCTGAGATTATATCTCACAATTCTGATAAGAAAAATCAACTCGTCATTTTCAATTTTCCCCTCGGCTCATAATGATGAGTTTATATCTCACACATAGACTGTAAAAAATATGGACGTAGTATCCGTGACGTCACCCGTAGGATTCTGAAGCGCTAATTTGAAGCTCATAGTGGGCGGGATTCGGCCGTCGCCATCTTGGAATCGCGTCATCGCGCGTCACTCCTGGATAATCAAAAATGGGCAAAAGGCGGGATGTGGGTGGAGCTGGTTGCTGATACCACGCCTGCCTAGAGCGACAGTGGTGACAGCAGCGGCAATCCCCGTCACTCAAGTGGCCACGCCCTTAATTATGCTGAACTTTAAGGCTTAATATAACTTAAACCGATGAGTTATAAAAAAAAATTCACCCCCCTCACAGTTGACATGAAGGGCAAAACTAGCTATATAGACCAAAACCATTTTTTGAACCAGGCTGTAAACATACTTTTTTCTGCTGTAAAGTTGGGCATTTTAACATGGAGTGTCAATGGGATTGACTCCCTTTTGCAGCCAGCTTCAAGCGGCAAGTCGATGAATTGCAGTTTCAGTCACTTCCGTGTTGGTTTCACGAGGGAGACCGGAAGGTTGCCCCTTGATCTCACACTTCTGGCTTTTTTTCCCTCAGAATTGACAAACTCACTATTGTTGAGTTAAATCGAGTAAAATATGAAATATAAACTTGCATTTGTGAGGGAAAAAAGTTAGAATTGTGAGATAAAATAGGTACATGTAAAATGTTATAGGTTTAAATAGTATTTCCTGCTTTAGCTGTAGGGCTAATGTAATATGTCCCCTATAAACTGCTTATGTGAATATTATGTAGACCTATTGTTTAAATCAAATCTATGCTTTAAAAGTAGAGTAATCATAGCAGGTTTCATCTATTAGTCTGTCCGTTCAAATAGTGTCTTTGATTATAGTATTTTATAAAATTAATTTGCATTCCGATTTTGACATTCAAAGGCACAACAATAAATTTTTTCCCTCCACCAAAAAATATGTAGGCTATTTTACTCCCCAAAACATGACTTTAACCTAGGACACCCTAGAAATGCCATTGGGCTTTTGAGAAGCAATTGGGTGGGTTTTGTTGAGAAAACCTGTCAACCCTGACCGCATTACATGTTCATGTCATTTCACCAAAAGATTTTAGTTACTTCAAAGGACCATACAGTTTACAACAGGTAAAGAACCAAAACCCACAACGACACTAACCAAATATAGTAATCAATAGGATTAAACGCCCATGTTTTTGCCACAAAATTAGGTTTTATTATGTACGGAAAGCATACTCTATTTCTCCCACTCTCTCTCCCTTACAAAAGCAAACACATAGTACAGACACATAGAAACGTGTTGTTAGAGCCGCTCTGATGATTTTATCAGTAAAATAGTTTTGCAACATAAAAGCTACATGTCATTTCTCAGTAATAACGGCACTGTTCTTGAAGATGATTAACTTGAAGTTTTGCTGAGTAGAAACACTGCTGTCGAATACTGTTGAGAGACGCACAGATTAAGGTAATTCACACTCTCTCTCTCTCTCTCTCTCTCTCTCTCTCTCTATAATAATTTAAAGTGGTCATCGGATGCAAAACTCACTTTTACATGTTGTTTGAACAATAATGTGTTATGGCAGTTTGTGTACATAGCCACCCTACAATGATAAAAATCCACCCAGTGGTATCTTTAAAAGTAATATCTCCTTTTTTAAAATCAGGTCATTCTCAGAGGTCGCTCCCATGATAGTAGATTGACATGAGCGCCTTACCTTAGACCCGCCCTCACCAAGTTCAAACAGTCCGACTCTGATCACCATTGTGTCGACTCAGGTGCAGAGGAAGACAAGAATGTCTCTGATTGAGCGATTGAGGTGTTCTGTTGTTGGATTTAATAATGAACATAGCAGTCGTCATTTACTCCCGAGATCTGAGCTGCTGAAGATGCAGAGGATTAACGTTACTTTCGTCTTTGAAAGGAAAGGGCCGATCCCGATCTACATATGCCTCTATGTTCGTGTGAATCTTTCATGATGCAGCTTTACCCACAGCAGAAGTGAGTGTAATGGCTTTTTATGCATCTTTGCAAATGGCCTTTCTTAATAATGTGCTAGTTAGACAGTTTTGCAGCTAAACGCGGCTAAATTTGGCTAAGGTAAACATTACGGCTCGTCATCCCACTGCAGAGAGGGGTGGGGCGAGCAGAGCTCATTAGCATTTAAAGGAACATGCAACAGAATAGCTCGCTCTAAAAAGGGCTAATTTTGAAATAAAATTTTGAGGTAAAATGAGTGTTTTTTTACACTACCATTGAGAAATTTTAACCAAAGTATGTTATAGACTTCTCATTAAGACCCTAAAGAATCATATCAACTTGTGGAAAATAGGCATCCGATGACCCCTTTAAATATTAACTTCGTTAGTCTGCTATCAACCTCTCAAACAACGTTTTGGAAAAAGCAACTGAGATGTTATAAAATGCATATAATAATCCTACTCACAAGAGCATTTTAAGGACAAAAACCTGACGAATGTCATGAAATACAACATCTGAACAATATTTGAGGTGTGAAAACCATAGTATAACCCATTTAATTATTTGAAAATAGTGCACACCCGAGGTAGTGATGCGGCCACTATGCAAAGCAAAGCGATCCCTATATGCATAAAATTATCAGAGCTTACTGTAACAGCATGGTCACTGTCATAACTTCTAATAAAAGTCTAATAATTTATAATTAGTTACCTAGGTTTAAATGCAAAACAAACATATTTCCTCGTTTGTGTTATGAGTTGCTGTTCATTACAGGAACAGTTTTGTGTTGTATAAAGAAACCTGATCCATGATCAGCTTTGAAGGACAACCGGTGTCCAGAATATTAGAACCAGCAGTGTATGCTGAACAGCTGAGTGAGAGGCCTGCATGCGTGTGCGTCTGGGCTGCGTATTTAGACCTGGAAATAGAAGCGTGAAGCTGAAGTGAATGTTTGCTCTGTAAGGTGTTTAGGAGAAAAGGCACCTGCACTGCAGCCCAGCCTAGTTTAATTCTCCTCCTAAGCCAGACACTTCCTGCCCTGGGAAAGGCCTAATTAAGATGTTATTGGTTGGAAGAGGGAATGGGAGATTTGGAAGAATTGTGGAGGGGATTTGGGGGTATACAGTGGCAGACAGGGACCAGAGAGAAGGATAAAACGTACATGCGGGAGCACACAAAAACAGACACGGACACTTGCTTTTGCAATAATGCATTATGTAGAGCATAATCAACAGCTGTCAGGTTGCTGCACGATTGCTACAGGTGGATGATTTACATAAGAGAAATGCCTGACAGTGCAGTGTGTGATTGTGATTGTCTGTTTTATTGTGTTTGTTGCATTTTTTTTTTTTTTTTTGCTCTGTGTATGAATATAATTTATTTCTTCCTCACCTCTTCACATAAATATATTTTTTAATTTTCTTTCTTTAAACTGCATCTATGACTTACTTTTACATATCAATAAAGCATTGACATTTAAAAACACACTCACACATGCACACACACACACACACATAAATTGCTCTTTTAATTAGGCCATAATCCGTGTTTTGAAAACAATGTAATTTAGTCAACTACCTGTATTAATGTAATGTTTTGAATTCACATTATCTATATTTATTCATTTACCAAACACTTTCATCCACAGTAAATTGGCCATGTCACTGTATACAGCAAACTGTAGATGTTCTGTGACTGTCTGTATATGTATGTACAAGCTGACATATGGACAATCAGTCAGTAATAATACTAATATAAAACTTACTATAAAAATTAGTTAACTTAATGTAAAACTTAAAACCTAATTATGATACTGAGACTACTAAATTTAGTGAGTCATATGTTGATTCTGTGATTCATCTGATTGATTCAGTTCAGTGAAGAATACATTTGACTGATCTAAACCAATAACTTGTCTGTTTGAACTACTCTTTTAAAGAACTGCCTCATTTGTTCGGGAATCAGACTACACTGGTCTCTGTATTAGTTGATTCACTAAAATCTGGCTTACATGAATTATTTGTGACCCTGGACCACAAAACCAGTCATAAGGGTAAATTTGCAACAAATGGGTGCAACAAAATCAAAATATTGAGAAAATCGCCTTTAAAGTTGTCCGACTGAAGTTCTTAGCAATGCATATTACTAATCAAAAATTAAGTTTTGATAAATTTACGATAGGAAATTTACAAAATATCTTCATGGAACATGATCTTAATACTAATGTTTTTTGGCATAAAAGAAAAATTGGTCATTTTGACCCATACAATGTATTTTTGGCTATACCCGTGTTACCCAAGACTAGTTTTGTGGTCCAGGGTCACATCTTAAATTTAGACTACTCTAGTCACATTATAGTCACATTCAAAATGTGAACTTTCATTCACAACTCAGGCAAAATTATTTTTTTATGCACAGATTCAGTGTAAAACAATATAATACCAGCTGTAAACATGTTTTTCCTTTTTCTTTTCCTCCAAATAAGAGATTGATGTATCACATGTGTGAATGGAAACAGTTACAAACTCTGGTTGAGAGCAGGCTAGTGGCCTTTGCACTTTTTGATGTTGCTTTTCTGATCTTGTGAAGTGTGTGAAAGCAAAACCCCCATGTGACACACTTATCCCATGAGGGAGCAGATAGTTTGAACATAAACCATGGCATTTGTCAAGTATGGTAGTTATTTCGCTGTCACCCGCCCGGGTCAATATACACAAACCAGAAAAAAACATTTCACGCTTTCTCATACATACACTCGCTTACACATGCTCCCTCATCTCAGAAATACACACACAATATATAAATATAAAGACATTTCAGAAGAGTTATGAAAATTAAATTAAAATTCTGTTATTAATTACTCACATTCATGTCGTCCCAAACCCATAATACCTTCATTTATCTTCAGAACACAAATAAAGATATCATTTAGAGCTTTCTGACCCTTCATAGACAACAATGCAACTGAAATGTTCTCAGACCCAGAAACATAGTAAAATAGTTCAGTGGTTCAACCGTAATTTTACAAAGCTATGAGAATATTTTTGTGCCCAAACAAAAATAACGACTTTATTCAACAATTTTTCTCTTCTGCGTCACCATCGTCCGCTATTCACAGCACATGAATAAACTCATTATTTTGGTTTATTTTGTGCACAAAAAGTATTCTCATAGCTTCGTAAAATTACGGGTGAACCACTGATGTAAGATGAACTATCTGAACTATGTTCTTACTACGTTTCTGGGTCTGGGAACATTTCAGTTAAACTGCTGTCTGTGCAGGCTCAGAAAGCTTTTGGATTTCATCAAAAAAATCTCATTTTGTGTTCCGAAGATGAATCTCTTACAGGTTTGGAACAACATGACGGTGAGTAATTAATGACAGAATTTTCATTTTTGGGTGAACCATCCTTTTAAACATTGTAGGCATTTTATACAAAGCTAAAATTTGTCACAAACTGCTTATTTAATTCATGCACATAATCTAATATTAACTCTCCACACACTACACTGAAGATCAATGGGCAAGTTTGACTAACTGTGTCACGAACAAAGACAGCCCATTTGTACAATACAAGCACTGGTTACATACACAAAGAATCACACATGCTATCATTCATATGGGTTTTGCGAACTACCATGGAAGTCCCAGCGATCCCAGTGCTGAAGATTGAAATCCTTTATGACAGCAACATCTCCTCTCACCTCTATACGTTTGCTCATCCTTCCCTTTTCTAACATCAGCTGGTTTCCTCCTCATCCACTATTCTAAATATCTGTCTTGGACTCGTTCCCAGAGGCCTGACTGGTACATATTCCACTACTCCATTCATTCTGGGAGCTTTTCCAGGGGAATTTTTCAAATCACCGGATATTTTTTCTCTGTTATTCACAGTCTTTTACTTGGACCATGTATTCTGACACTAGAAATATCCCTCGACCCTTTACTCTCTTTCGCTCCCTCTTTTTCTCTCTCCCACACTTTCCGTGTGAAAAACAGAGCTGGATTCTGAATCCCAGTGTTTTTCTTGCTCCTGTGGGGATGGTCCAAGCTAGCCCAAGCTCCTTCTTAAAATAGAAAGAGAGAGAGGGGATTTGACACTGTTCTTTTCCCCATTTTGTTGTGTGTGTGGTTTGATGTAAAGCCATGCTGAGTCAAAGACGCAACGTTGCCAGGAATACGCACTCACCTCTGAGTTCATGTGTATGCGTACATGTTGCCATGTGGTTTGAACGTTCTTACAATAGTATTACTGTAATACAGATTAGTACTGCTCAGATAGATTGCATAGAACAAAAAGTAGGGGAGATGCAAGTGTTTCACTCACAATAAGCTTAATTAATTAATACACAACCCTCTTTGTGTCCTGATCACTCTCAGGTGATATGTGTATCCAGCAAAGATGTCTCACTAATTTTATTTCAGTTATAACTCTGTGCTGCTATCTGGTGTCAGTGAAATGTGAATAGACACATCCTGAAATCCTGTCTGTTATTTACTAAGTGTGATGTAGTCAACTAATAACTGATGGGGCACTGCACTGGTGACACTAGGTTATAAGTTCAAATTGCAATAAATTTAGAATTACATAAACTATTATATAATTATTCAGGATTATGGATTTATTTGCAATTCAAAATGAGAAGAGGTTGTCAAAGGTGCGAGAGTATGAGATGTTCATAACACATGGCCTCTTGATATGAATGAGAGATTGCCATGTACAGAATGCAGTCGGTAAACATGCTCTTAGCTAATTATTAGATATGGATAGGGGAATTTTGTATTGCTGTTTGAACCCTTGGTGCTAAGAAGTGTGTACTAGCTGTAATAGGTGGCTTAGAGTTAAATGTCAGAGAAGGGTCTCAGGTCCCAAAGAAGGGAGGGGGAAGGGCATGATGAAAGGTCACACAGGCACTGATGTTAAACCACAGATCACTTTTGTGGATGACTGGCCCTGCAGACTCTGCACAGAAGCAATGTCCTTAAAGATCACCTGAGGCAAAGACCCCCACTTGACTTGCTTCCAATCTTCACAAGATGCTATACAGTGCGCAAACGACATTTTATGATGCTTGGATCTAATCTGGCAAAGTCACAAGTGGAAGGAATAAAAAAGATATGCATACTAAACATATAAATAAATCATTTACATACCGTACATAGCAAGTGAACCAGTTGTCATACAGCATCAGCAGTCAATCACTAATGTACGATGCCTCTATTATATTATGTTATATTATATTGGAATAGCAACACAATATGTGGTTTAAATTGCATTGAACTTACATTTACTTCAGAAGCCGGATGTTGGAGCTGGGAATAATGTTACACCCAAGTGGACTGTGTTCCAGTAAAGAAGTCAGAAAACCAAGATGGACACATCTGTTAATAGCAATACCAGTGTATTAAAAACACATCAAAAGTGGTATTTTGCACAGATGATTAAAACACAGATAAACATATGTGCTAATAAACAATATATTACTCCTGTTTCTCTTCTGTTGATGCGCTGAGCAGCCATGTTTGATTCTAAATGTTCCATGAGGCAAAAACGCAAATAATTTGTAAATAAAAAAGGAAAGGAAATTTCCTTATTGACCGTATAGCAAAACAATAAAACAACAAAAACTCAAATTATAAATAATTATTAGAAGCTTACCATTGCAAGATAATAAGGAAACAGTTTTGAACACTGGTGTTTTTTGTATTTGCTCAATAACCAATTTTGTTCATTAAAAAATAATTTAATTAAAGTAATTAAAGTACATTGAATGATAAGGTAAATAAAAAAATAATTTAAGCTTTTTATTTCACAATTCTGACCTTTTTCTCAGAACTGTGTAATTGTGAGCTATATACAGTGGTGTGAAAAAGTGTTGGCCCCCTTCCTGATTTTTTAAATAGTTTCTAAAGAACTGCAAACCTCTCTTGCCTCAGTTAAGGTCATTTTTTATGACTCCTCCATAAGAAAGTGGCCTGCATGACAGAGTTCCAAGACGAAAACTGCTGCTGAGCAAAAAGAACATAAAGGCTCGTCTTAGTTTTGCCAGAAAACATCTGGATGATCCCCAAGACTTTTGGGGAAATACTCTGTGGACTGACAAGACAAAAGTTGAACTTTCTGGAAGGTGTGTGTCTCATTACATCTGGCATAAAAGTAACACAGCATTTCAGAAAAAGAACATCATACCAACAGTAAAATATGGTGGTGGTAGTGTGATGGCCTCGGGCTGTTTTGCTGCTTCTGCACCTGGAAGAATTGCTGTGATAAATGGAACCATGAATTCTGCTGTCTACCAAAAAATCCTGAAGGACAACGTCCAGCCATCTGTTCGTGACCTCAAGCTGAAGCGAACTTGGTTTCTGCAGCAGGACAATGATCCAAAACACACCAGCAAATCCACCTCTGAATGGCTGAAGAAAAACAAAATGAAGACTTTGGAGTGGCCTAGTCAAAGTCCTGACCTGAATCCTACTGAGATGCTGTGGCATGACCTTAAAAAGGCGGCTCATGCTTGAAAACCCTCCAATGTGGCTGAATTACAACAATTCTGCCAAGATGAGTGGGCCAAAATTCCTGCACAGCGCTGTAACAGACTCATTGCAAGTTATTGCTGAGGGTGGCCCAACCAGTTGTTAAGTTTAGGGGGCAAACACTTTTTCACACAAGGCCATGTGGGTTTGGATTTAGTTTTCCCTTCATAAAAAAACCCCTTTGTTTAAAAACTGCATGTTGTGTTTACTTGTGTTATCTTTGATTAATATTTAAATTTGTTTGATGATCTGAAACATTAAAGTTAAAGACAAATTAAAGACAAACATGCAAAAAAATAAAAAATCAGGAAGGGGGCCAACACTTTTTCACACCACTGTATATATATATATATATACCCCACTGTATATATATATATATATATATATATATATATATATATATATATATATACATGTATATCTCTTCCAACATGTAAAGATGTGGATGTAAAACTGTGCAGACAAAAGATATGAAAAGAAGAATTAGGAAGATAGTGATGCAGAGAGAGAGCAGTAAGATGGAGAGAAACATACATAATGAGATGGATACATGGGTCTTCTCTCCTCAGTGGCTGTGGATTTATGTGTTGAGTGGAGCCAGGAGGCCCTCAGTGAGACAGGATTAGGGCAGCTGTGTTGTTTCAGGACCTGTATTTTACTGTTGGCCAGCAGTTGGCTCTTTAACCATTTGGAATGCTCCACATTCCTCAGGGTTAATAATACTCAGAAGAGGCCGTAGAGAGAGAGAGAGAGAGAGCGGCTTGACGGGGGAAGGGCTTCAGTGTCCGATGGTGGTCACCCGCCATTTGTCATTAAACACCGCAGCCTCGCTCCTCTTCAATTACTGTTTACCCTGATGAAACATTAGCCTCTGAACTTTGGGTTTCTAGGTCCCTTTGTCTCTCACTCTCTTTAAAACGCTCTTTTGATTTACTTCAAAATCTGCAGACACGCACTACTCTGTGGTCTCGTAGTTTTACATTTCAAGATGAGTTTGAACTCGCTCTTTGATGAGTAGATGAATGTTTGCTTTTGTGAGTGTGTGTGCTCAGTGTGTAAATGTACATAAGCATGCGCGTGTTTGTGTTTGTGTGCGTTCGTCCACTGTTATCACAGATTCCCGTCTCCGTCTCTTGCGCGCGCTGGTGTTGTCAGGGTGTTTGATGTTTGTTTCAGATAGCTGATGAGTATCAGTGCTCGTTAAGAAGATTAGAGAACCGGCTCATTTGCATGTGTTCGTTATCTCATTAGATTGATATCGGGGAGAAAAAGGGCTTGACCGCAGTGCCTTCACACTCTGCTCTTGCTTCAGGCAAACTGATGCATGCTGCACTGTAAAGTATTACTCACAATCAGTTCTGTTCTGGGCCTCAATGGAGCTGAACACATAATTAGCAAGTTTTTTGCATGCTCCTTTGCTTAAGAGGGTCAACATTTTAACCTTTTTCTGCCCTACATGAATCCACAAGAAGTTTCAAAGGGGGTTTGGTTGTTTCTTAATGAGAAAAAAATGCATCTTAAAGCTAATTTTTACAGTTAAATGTTTATATTTTTAGTGTTGGCTCACATTCTGCATATATTCATTTTGTTCTCAAGAATCACAGCACAGGTCTTTTAGCACTTAGACCAGCTCATTAGCTCAAAGCTCATTAGCAACACAGAAAGTAAGTGGCAAGGACAATCTCTTACTCTAAAAATGGCTCCGAAAGGATTTTGCCTGTTTTGCCCAGACATAAAAATGCATAAGATAATTTCAGCAAACATTTTACTTCAACATCAGCTCAAATAAAGGGAAAAATGATTGTTGGCATAGAGGAAGTGAACTAGTAATGTTAATTTTTTTAATGAAACTGAGCTCTGCAGTGCTTGCACTGAGATTGTGTTTTGGTAGATTTGAAGACAATATTCTAGCCTGATGGGAAAGATGCTGTGATAGTGATGTTTAGCAAACATTATATTTTACCTTATTCATCTGACACTTGAGAAGTTAGAGTTCGACTTGCACTTTCCTCTAGTGGTCTATGAGAGTGCAGTAAAAGTTTAACTTTTCATCTTTGCTCAAATGACTACAGACTGACTGTGATGTATTGTGAGGACTAGTATTGAAATTGTTGGCACATTCTGGTTTTAATTTGACCTAATCGTTATGTATCACCATAATTATGTGCAGACTAATGCACACCTGTTATTTATTTGCAAGGTAATGACAAAAGTTATATATATGCTAGATGCCCAGTGCGCTCTTGTGTTTGGGATAGATATTAATCTAAAATCCCAATAGGCCAACACAAGACATCCTGAAGGAATTATTCTTATATCATTTGAGCTACTGATCATTAAACAATCTTTAAATGTATTTGTAAATATATCTTTAGTTGTTTGGTTGTGTTGTTATGTTCTATCAGAAATATGGACTTGGCAGCCAATGAACATAAAGAGGAAGAGTTTAATATTTGTCATGCAACTCTTATTTAACTGAAGGTCAGAGAATTCCACAAAGGACATGTTCAATAGCTCTGTCTGCCATCTGTTTATGTAATATGATCAAGATACTTTTTGGACTGTTCTGACAGATACTCGCAAGTATAGGGAGAACTGTTAAAAATGAAACATTTTTTAACTGTTTAATTTTATCAGTCAAGTATTATTGTCTTATTAGAGGCTTTGTCAATTGATATGGTGTTTTAAATATGGTCAACATTTTACTAATGGTGGAATTAATGTATTAGGACTGTAAGTCAAGTTAATCCATCTCTTTCCTGGTTAACTAATTCCAGTTCCTTAAAGGATTAGTTCACTCCTGAATTAAAATTTCCTCATAATTTATTCACCCCCATGTCATCCAAGATGTTTCAAGGTTTTTGAGGAAAACTTTCCAGGATTTTTCTCTATATAGCGGACTTCAATGGGAATCGATGCGTTTAAGGTCCAAATTGCAGTTTCAAAGGGCTCTACACGATTCCAGCCGAGAAATAAGGGTCTTGCCTAGTGAAACGATCTGTCATTTTCTTTAAAAAAAAAAATGCATATACTTTTTAACCCCAAATGCTCGTCTTACACTACTGCGATGCACAATGTGCTTCTTCACGCATTACGTAATTGGTTCTTCAGTTCTTCGTCTGTGTACTTCGGTTAAAAAAAAACTTTTTTTTTCTAAAGGGTGTTTGACTTTCTTTGCACGTTCGTGTTGTAAACACTGGATTGGTTCTTCTGCCTAAGTCACACATGACTTTTCTAAAGTGAAGTCTTGGATACAGAGCTAATGCAAGATGAGCATTTGTGGTTAAAAAGTATCTTAATTTATCATTTTTTTAAAGAAAATTACTTTTTGTTTGACTAGATAAGATCCTAATTCCTTTGGTTGGGATTGTGAAGCTGCATTGAAACTGCAATTTGGACCTTCAACCCGCTGATCCCCATTGAATTCCACTATATGGAGACAAATCCTGGAATGTTTTCCTCAAAAACCTTAATTTCTTTTCAACTGAAGAAAGAAAGACATGAACATCTTGGATGACATGGGGGTGAGTAAATGATCAGGAAATTTTAATTCTGGAGTGAACTAATCCTTTAAAAGTCAGCTATAAAAACACAAGGATATATGTCCAGCCCTAAATACGTGTTACATTGACCCTCACAAGAATAAGACACGCTGCAGTAACTCTTAGCGACTTCACTACAATTTATAGCACGGCCCCTCTGCCTGTTCTGTTGACCTCTGCGTTGCGATGAGGCTGACAGTGACTATAGTTTCATGCCGCTAATCAAATTCTATCTGTGCGGCGATGTTTCCCTGAAAAGTCCTCTGCATTGCCCCCAGCTTTGAATTGAAGTGTGGAGGTTCTGTTTCGTTACAGCTCATAGGGAATTGTGCAGTCTTCTTACCTGGAGGGCAGAGGATAATGGCGATGACAATGGAACGAGCTGCGTAAGCGTCGAGGGGGGATGCGCATACGTGCACGGCAGCGTGTTGTGATATGCACCTGACTCTCCTCTCATGTTCCATTGTGAAAATCCCACCATATCAAGGTATTAAGGCAAAGCATGAAAGTTTTTGGTGTATGTGTGTGCGCGTGTGATCCCTCAGGTGAGCGGTTAGACTGGGGAGGGAGGAACTAGACATCTTCTTACATCTTTATTCGCTTCCTCAGGCTGATTTCTTATTTATCAGACTCCCTCTAGGTGGAGTTATCAGGTCCCAGCACAGCCCTTTCCGCAGGTACTACCACTGATAAAAACACATCCTCCCCGCCATCTTCCGCATCTCCTTAATTTGGGTTCAGGCAAAACACTTCAACTCGGAGGAGTCTGCCTGCCACTCCTTCCTTGACGGCTCTCGCGCGATTCGCACTGACTGTCCGACAACTGTAAACGCCTGGAAATGCACAGCCTCTTCCTTCTCTCTCTCTCGCTCTCCCCAACCTGCATTTCTGGGTCACGGAAGACATTTAAACTCCACTTATAATTAACAGCTATTTTTAAACGGAGTGAGAGAGAGCGGAAATGGAGCAGTGGTGAGGTAAAAAAGCATTAAAATTGCCCCAGATTCGCTATTGAATGGGACACATCCCAGCAATGTGCTTGCTGATCAAAGTGAAAGGGGGAGAGTGGAGACGGGGCCGATCAGTGGGGATAAATGGATCTCTTTATAATAGCGTAAGAATAGGGCCCCTCTTTTACAGCTGAAACAATTTAATAACCGCATTCATTACAGGCCACTCGCTGTCCACTCGCTATCTCTCTACTCTACTTCCTCCCCCTTTTTTGCCTATGAAAGGAAAGGCTGGTTACTGCAGCCCAAGCTGAATTAAAGCTGGTTGAGGGCCGAAATGAAGATGTGCTAGCTTCCTCTGACACTCCTAAATGAAAACCTTATACAAGAGCAAGCAGTTATCACAGAAGCTCCCCAAGGACACGCTACACTCCTCAGCCTGCTAATTATATCCGATGCAAATGCGCTGTCTGCATAGTTAGCGCCTGCTCTCGGCACTTATTTATATATTTCTGTATTATTTCATTCATTCATTCAGACCTTCCTGTGTCGGGGGAATAAAAGAGGCAGCTAATAGCATGAACTGAGTGAACTATTAGAAGCCCCCTCGCTTTTGTCTGTCTCACTCGCTCATTTGCTCAATCTTTTCTCCTTCCTGATCCCTCCTTCCTCTTTCTCTCCTGTTGATCTGCTAGGAATGCATGCGGCCCTCTGAGGGGAAGTCGTATAAACACGTTCCGGTGGCATTCATAAGGGTTCGAGAGGACGCCTTTATTAAAAGCGTTTTGTCTTGCAGGCTGTGTGTGCATGTTTGCCATCTTATCTGTCCATTAGCCTGCGGTGACCTGCCCACTGCTCTGTTCCTCTTCCTGCCGGCTTTAATGGGTAATTTAGTGATGCTGGCTTGACATATACTCCTTGTTTGTTGCTATGGTTACAGGGTCTTATATTCTCCCTCTTTCTTACCTGTGGAGAGTTCGGTCAGTAAAAATACATTCATTTCCCCGGAGAACTGGGGTCAGATGCTAGCGGGTTGCCAACTTGTAATTTCCTACTCTCCTTAAACAATTGTTGTCATTTTTTAATAAGTCTCCTATGAAAAGAGAGGTTGTTACTGAAATGCAGTAACAAATGTTATTTTAGTCTAGAGTTTAGACTATACAAAGCAGTATGACCAAAATCTTATTGTTGCTTTTATAGTAAAATATATAGTAATGACCAAACTACTATAAAAATGTATATAAAAGTCAATAAATAAGCTTTCCATTGATGAATGGGATAGGACAACTATTTGAAAATCTGGAATCTGAGGGTGCAAAAAAATCTAAATATTGATTAAATTATCTTTAAAGTTGTCCGAACAAATTTCTTAGCAATGCATATTACTAATCAAAAATTAAGTTTTGATATATTTACAGTAGGAAATGTACAAAATATCTTCATGGAACAGAAAAGAAAAATCGATCATTTTGACCCATACGATGTATGGCTATTGCTACAAATATACCTGTGCTACTTATGACTGGTTTTGTGGTCCAGGGTCACAAATATAATATTCATAACAAATAAATAAGTCTGGCATTAGATCAAAGCACCTGATTCTAAGTATAGAACATTTAAAGTGACAGTAACAACATTTGTGACCCTGGATCACAAAACCTGCCATAATTACATTTTTTTTTTTTAATTGAGATTTATACATCATACATCGAAGGTGACTAAATAAGCTATCCATTGATGTATGGTTTGTTCGGATAGGACAATATTTAGCCAAGATACAACTATTTAAAAATTTTAAATGCGAGGGTGCAAAAAAATCTAAATACTGAGAAAATCGCCTTTCAAGTTGTCCAAATTAAGTTCATAGCAATGCGTATTACTAATCAAAAATTAAATTTTGATATATTTATGGTAGGAAATTTACTAAATATCTTCATGGAAAATTTATTCTTTTGTTTAATAGCCTAAAGATTTTGGCATAAAAGAAAAATCAATCATTTTGACCCATACAATGTTTTGTTGGCTATTGCTATAAATATACAAACTTGTGCTACTTAAGACTGGTTTTGTCTTATATAATAAAAAAAAAAAAAACATTTTTATTTATTTATAAGTTTTATTTAAAATTTCATCAAAAAAAACGTGACAGCTTTGCTATCACATGAATAAGTTACATTTTAAAATATATTAAATTAGAAAACAGTTAATATATTTTTTCAGTTTCAGTTACAATTTCAGTATTTAAATTGTAATAATATTACTGTTTTTACTGTAGTTTTGATCAAATAAATGCAACACATGAATTATTTCACATGTCATGTCTCTATGCCAGGTGACTATGCAGTTCTGGCTGTGAGTCTTTTTCTTATTTCTAGCACACACTCTCACAAGGTCATCCTTCTGAACTGCTGTCAGCAGGAGAGGTATGAATTAAAAAAGCTGTTTCATCTGCTGCTCTATCTGTTTTGCTTTTGTTTTATTGTCCATGGATAGGGAAATAATAACTTGCTGTGGTCCAATGTATGGTGTAATATTTTTCACCAGGTTTTATGGCCTCCGTCTGTATGTTATGACAGAACTGAGGCCGGGTGCGGGCCTGCACGTCTGATAAATGGCTTGCTTTGTACTTCCCCCAAAAAAGAAATCATAATTCCACTTCCTCTCCAAAGCCTGTGCTGCGGCAAGCATGATGGGTGGTGCCATAGGACCCAATATATATGTCTGCCTGCTGCTGGGAGATGTCATAATACAGCCGCTGTGTGTTCGGAATATTTGATATTTGATAACGTGATGTACCACTTCGACAACTTGCTTAAGAAATACAAAACAAGGATCGACTTTAGCCTCTCTATCTTGCTCCTCTAAAAAGCTTTGGATGGTTGTTTTCCCTGGTCAAGCCCCTGAAAGTGCACCCTGCCCTTCTTGGCCCTCTTCCTCTCGGGGGTTAAAACACACCTTCCCTCTAAAGGTTACAGAGGTCGCACATCTGCATGTGAAATGTGAACCCTTTGACATTCCACGGCTGGTCTGAACCCACTCGAGCCCTTTTTGTTAGCTTAAACACTAAAGTCGTGCCTAACAAGCTCACCGCAGAACTAAACACGGTAACACAAGCTCTCTCCAGTGACCATTTAAGTGAACATAAAAAAACTTGTGATTAATGAGATGGCCGCACTTAAATGGAAAGAAAGGTGGATAGAGTATCATAGCATGCAAAACCACAAAAACTTCACAGGCTTGTTTGTGCTGTTTTCTAATCTATTACTTATTTACTTGCAAAATACTATAAAGATATTTGGATATGTTTTGTCTTTATCTAAATAATAATGTTATGTAATATCAAAAAAAAAAACTATATAATGCATAAAAGTGCAGAATGTTCTCTTATTAGTTTATATTTGTTATGTTGTCCTGTTCATGCAGTTTCCAGACACATAATATACATACTACTTATTAGACAATATGCAAAGAAAGAATAAATAATTCTAATAATTTTAAATAATGAACATAAATAAAGTTAAATAAAAGTTTATTTTGGTGATATGGGTAGGTTTAAGAGTGGGTTAAGGTATAAGGCATGGTGTGAAGTGTAATTATAAATGTAATTAAAATAAATTATTTACAGATGTAATTACATGCAAGCATTTTTTTATATAAGTACAATGCACAAACATGTACATACACAGTAAGTGCATTGTATCAAATGATTAATTTTCAAATGTAAGTACATAG
The DNA here is from genome assembly GCF_049309525.1 of Garra rufa. Lineage (NCBI taxonomy): Eukaryota > Metazoa > Chordata > Actinopteri > Cypriniformes > Cyprinidae > Garra > Garra rufa. The sequence continues at coordinate 16,640,033 of NC_133365.1, forward strand.
TAGTTAAGGCCACCTAATATAAAGTGAGACCTTTTTTTTTCCTTCCTTCTTTCTCGGGCAGTTACCTGACAACAGAAGACATTTTCTGGAGAGATACAGGACATGTCTTAGGCCTCAAGAGCATGTGTGCTAACTTTTGCAAAAAAAAAAAATGCTACACTTCCATTTTGGATGGATTTTATCAAATCTAAAATGGACAGTCCTGGGAAATCTGTGTGAACAAGATATGTTTACCTATGATTATTGACCAAAAAAGTTAAAGGAAGTCCATCTTGAATGCGGACAAATCAGCATTCGAACTTTATTCACAACTCTCAAATCTCATCCGCACCTCCCTTGCTCAATATTCGTAGGTAAACCTACAGCCATCCCAGCACTGTCCATTTTAGCTTTCATAATATCCATAAAATGGAAGAGTGCAGCTTTACTTGAACTAATAAAATGAGAGCTTACAGCCGGTGATTGATGATCTTCATAGAGAGGTGGATCGCTCTCATCTTTCTTGAGATTTTTAGCACTGCCTTGTTTGCAGTCATGTGCAATCAGAGGATCCAGGGGGGGTAACAAATGTTTGATGTATGATACTCACACTTCTTTTGTCATAGATACATCTCCTGCTTTGGATCTTTCTTCTCAAACCCAGCTCAACACATTTGATACTTTGACTGTGAATCCTGTGAACAATCTGTTTATTTTTGTGCTTTTCCCTCTGTTATTTTTTTCCCAAGTGGTGGGAATGTCTGCACTTGGGGGATGGGCCAAGAGAGGTGCACATTTGTCCAGTTTGAGCATTGCCAAGTAGTCACGGTAAAAATAACAGCGAACCACAGCAATACCCCCAAATCAACGCATACAAACACACATACACTGACGCACCTACGCAAGCTAACTCTTTTAACATCATCCTATCAAAGATTAAAAGGTTTTTTCAGATGAGGTATGGGCCCTTTCCCTCCCTTTGAGGACTTAATATCCTTCATAGCGTGCCAAGAACGCACAACTTTTTAAATAATATAAATCACGTTTATGGGTTCGGCTGTTTGCCTACTTTAACTCTTCTGCTGCATATCAACGCCAGAGGAAATCCTCCTGGTGATGGTTGGGATTTGCTCTTGTAGTGCGTTAAGGATAGAGGGAGGGACATGGGCAGGCAGCTTTCTCATGTGGCCTCTGTTCTGTTTGATAAGAAGCATCATCCAATGCGGAAAGCACCTTGGCTTATCACATTTGACTTTTAAAGCCTTTTCCCTCCAAAAAGCAACACAATTTCTCGGCCTTTAAGGGATCCCGGCAAGCTTTTATGAGATTTGCTTGTAGCCACCGCTACCGTCTCCGAAGAGTCGCGGTCTCTGACTTGAAATGCGGGGCGCTTTTACAACGTGACAAAAATGACCCTGTCTTAGGCTGTCTGATAAAATGAATTAAGGGTCGGGGTGATGGAGTCCAATTACTGGCATAAATTGACGTAAATTGTAACCCGGGTCGACGTGGCCTTGCTTGCCCGTGTCCTTTCTTAAACTTGGACTTCTAACAAGAGTCATCTCATATTCATAGCCTATACGCTGCTCGTCCTCAAACTCACCGTCCTCTCTCTTCCTCCCGTGGAGCAGAGGTACCTCCTCCAGTTGTCAGAGGATCCCGAAATGATTGATTGTTTCTCAGTGTGTCCTGACAGGAAATGTAGTAGCGTGGGGCCCCTAGGGTCCGGGAAGCCAGCGCCTCCTGATTAAGACCCCCACAGTAATCATTCCCACTGAGCCAACCCTACACAACACCCGTCAACAGCACAAAAAAAGAAAGAGAGTGAAACAGTGCTTTTCTTCTCTTTCGAGATAACACCGCCATCGCTAAGAGGCTGCTGAAAGTTTTCAACGCAGCCGTCTCATTCTCGCCAGGGTTAAAGAGTAGTTTATATCAGTTGCAACACAAAAAAGTGGAAAAGCAAAGGTCCTACACCCAATAAACTCTCGCTCTCCCTTGCCAATGTAAACCAGACAAGCTCTAAACCTATTACAGGCGCGTAATAGCATTAAAGATAAAAATCTCATTGTTCCAGAGAGAGGAGGAGAGCAAAAAGAATGAGCCCCACTCACTATCACATGAGTGAGGTGAGAAAGAATTCAAATTATGCTGGAGTTGGGAGTTGCATCTCCGTCGTGCCGAGGATTTGACTCCTGGGGTCACCGCACCATCTAAAACAGGAAATAAGGATGAGTTAACCCTTTCAAAGCACCAATCACTTTTCATTTATCACATCTGTGCAATTGTATGGGAAAACAAGAACTAACACAAGTGACTGTGTTTAACTTGTTTTGTGCACTTAAAGAATATTTCGGGTTCAGTTATTCTGCATTTTGTTGGCTTTGCTGATTGCCTCAATTCCTCAATTGGCTTATTCCTTCTTTTCATAAATACATAAATAAAATAAGTGAGGCACTTATCATGGAATTAAATGGGGCCAATTTTTGGAGAAAAATTTATTATTATTATTTTTTTTTTTAGGGTTTTTCCTTTTAGAAATTTTAGCAAGGGCCTAAGGCCTAAGACATTAAAGTTAGAGCTTTGTACAGAAAAGATTAGTAAGCACTAATATCACTCCAAAATCATGTTAACATTTATATTGTTTATGTCTTGTGGCTATAATTTTTTTTTTAATGCTGAGTATTTTAATGTTTATGGATTGCCGCCATTGACCTACATTGTAAGTGCTTCAGTTCAACCTACTTTTTTTATGGCAATCAAAATTATGCCACAAATGTTATTTACTGAGATTAACTTTTGAACCCTCAATATTCCTATAATACAGTCTTGATTGATTTTTATGCAAACAAACCATGTATGTATTGTGTACATTTTGAAATGGTCAAAGCCATGGTCTTTACAGATACTATATATCCCAAAATATTTGAACAAATACCAGTAAACACCAATCCTATTTGTAAAATGATTAGTGTAAGGCACTGACCTTTTTCATAAACAGAGGTAAAAATGTGACATTTGTGGTTTTTCAAAGAAGTCTACATAGGACTTAAATGGATTCTGTCATTAATTACTTACCCTCATGTCGTTCCAAACCCATAAGACCTTTGTTCATCTTCGGAACACAAATTAAGATATTTTTTGATGAAATGTGAGAGCTTTCTGATCCTGCTTAGACAGTAATGCAACTAAAAAGTCCCCAGGCCCAGAACGGTAAGGACATCATTAAAACAATCTATGTAATATCAGTGGTTCAACCATAATGTTAAAAGAAAACAAAAATAATTACTTTATTCAATAATTTCTTCTCTTCCATGCTGTGTATTAACAAGAGGACCACAACCATTTTAACAATGACCTTACTACCTTTCTGGAAGTTGAATGTGTCAGTTGTGTTGCTGTCTATGCAGGGTCAGAAAGCTCTTGGATTTAATCAAAAATATCTTAATTTGTGTTCCGATTAAGATGAATGAAGGTCTTACAGGTTTGGAATGACATGTGGGCAAGTAATTAATAACAGAATTTTTATTTTTGGGTGAACTAACCCTTTAAATGTGTCACATCACCTTGAACTGACCTCTTAAACAGCTAATGTTGACTAAGACATTCTGCTGTTAACTGTTTTGCTGTTGGGCTACTTAAGTTAGACAGCCAGCTCTTCCCTGAATAATTCCCTGTAATAAACAAAGTGGATTCTTAGCATATTTTGGAAATAAATATGGTTCTTGTGAAAGCTGTATCCAGGAATGTAGTTAAGGCACATTAAGTTTCTGTAAAAGTCTTTTTGGTATCAATAGGCGTGCTCAATAAGTCTATTCTAGTCTCATTCATCAGTAGCGGAATTCATTACAGCAAATGGGAGGTAGTGATTACAGTTGGATCCTGGGCCCAGCTCCAGAATAGAGGTGTACAAGGTGCAGGGATCCTAATCAAAGTTTGGGCCCATTCCAGCCTCACGCATTACCCGTTCTGTGCTCTGCTGAAAGATGGATCATCACACACTTAAGTTCCACAAGTGGAATCACTTGTCCCTCATTTCGCTGAGGTCATAGTAATTCAGTCTTTGACTGATAATATTCTTAGGCACAGCTCCACATGCTTCCGTGTCACCTCTAATGCATTTCTTGTTTATTAATTAACTTTTTGACATATATGCTGAGTGGCACATATTGATTTTGTTGGTTAGCTTTAATTGATCCTGCGGCACACTAATCATATGTTAGTGATGAAGTTCTTAGCGCAGTGTTATGTGAGTACATAGCTAAAACCGACCTTGAGCCAAAGCATGCACTGATATCTGGACGCCTTGCTTTGATTTAGTCCAAGTGCTTGATAGCCTGACGTGTTTTAGCGAGGGTTAACAAATTAAATGTTGTCTGTCTCTGTGGCTGTTGCGCAGTTCAGCATGGGCAGGCCCAGCTACTGCATCTGTGGCTGGGAGAGCAGTGTTGTCTGGAGAAGCATCATTCCAGTCTCATCCCTCCCTCAGAGTCCCAACACAGATGGTTCCAGCTGCAGCAGCCACAGCGTGGTGCAACATCTGACAGACAGACACACACACACACACTGTGAAAATATGTTCTGTTTAATAAAAGTAAACTCTAATTGTATTCTTATTGCAAAGATGTTCAAAGTCCAAAAATTGTGTTTGCACATCTACAACATTTAATAAACTTTTTTTTTTCTGGAAATGTTTATATATACAAATAATTCAGTAATTCATATGCAGTGGTGTGGAAAAAGTGTTGGCCCCCTTAATGATATTTTATTTTTTTATTTTTTTTGCATGTTTGTCACACTTTAAAGTTGAAGATCATCAAACAAATTTAATATTATAAACATAAATAAATAAATAAATAAATATATATATATATTAAAAAACAAATATTAATCAAAGATAACACAAGTAAACACAACATGCAGTTTAAAATTTTTATGAAGGAAAAAAAAATCCAAACCCACATGGCCCTATGTGAAAAAGTGTTTGAAAAACTGTGGTTTATCACACCTGAGTTCAGTTTCTCTAGTCACACCCAGGCCTGATTACTGCCACACCTGTTCGCAATCAAGAAATCACTTAAATAGGACCTGCCTGACAAAGTGAAGTAGACCAAAAGATCCACAAAAGCTACACATCATGTTGAGATCCAAAGAAATTCAGGAACAAATGAGAAAAAAAGTAATTGAGATCTATCAGTCTGGAAAAGGTTATAAAGCCATTTCTAAAGCTTTGGGACTCCAGCGAATCACAGTGAGAGCCATTATCCACAAATGGTGAAAACATGGAACAGTGGTGAACCTTCCCAGGAGTGGTCTGCCGACCAAAATTACCCCAAGATCGCAGCGACGACTCATCCAAGGAGTCACAAAACTGCTGGCCTCTCTTGCCTCAGTTAAGGTCAGTGTTCATGACTCCACCATAAGAAAGAGACTGGCCAAAAATGGCCTGCTGAGCAAAAAGAACATAAAGGCTTGTCTCAGTTTTGCCAGAACACATCTTGATGATCCCTAAGACTTTTGGGAAAATACTCTGTGGACTGACGAGACAAAAGTTTAACTTTTTGGAAGGTGTGTGTCCCATTACATCTGGCATAAAAGTAACACAGCATTTCAGAAAAAGAACATCATACCAACAGTTAAATATGGTGGTGGTAGTGTGATGGTCTGGGGCTGTTTTGATGCCTCTGGACCTGGAAGACTTGCTGTGATAAATTGAACCATGAATTCTGCTGTCTACCAAAAAATCCTGAAGGACAATGTCCGGCCATCTGTTCGTGACCTCAAGCTGAAGCGAACTTGGGTTCTGCAGCAGGACAATGATCCAAAACACACCAGCAAATCCACCTCTGAATGGCTGAAGAAAAACAAAATGAAGACTTTGGAGTGGCCTAGTCAAATTCCTGACCTGAATCCTACTGAGATGCTGTGGCATGACCTTAAAAAGGCGGTTTGTGCTCGAAAACCCTCCAACGTGGCTGAATTACAACAATTCTGCCAAGATGAGTGGGCCAAAATTCCTGCACAGCACTGTAACAGACTCATTGCAAGTTATCGCAAACACTTGATTGCAGTTGGTGCTGCTAAGTGTGGCCCAACCAGTTATTAAGTTTAGGGGGCAAACACTTTTTCACACAGGGCCATGTGGGTTTGGATTTAGTTTTCCTTTCATAACAAAAAACTTAATTCAAAAACTAAGCTTAATTAAAAAAAAACTGCATGTTGTGTTTACTTGTGTTATCTTTGATTAATATTTAAACTTGTTTGATGATCTGAAACCGTAAAGTGCGACAAACATGCTAAAAAATCAGGAAGGGGGCCAACACTTTTTCACACCACTGTATGTGTGTGTGCATTTTACAAGAAAATACAATTTATTTTTTCTACTTCAAAAATTCATATTTAATTAAATGTGTTACTTGCTGATTCTTGGAATGGTTTGTTAAATATACTAGTAATATTTAAAAAAAATATATGAATATATGAAGAAACAAACACACACATATATATATAGGAAGGAATGAAAAAGGTATACATTACTAAACATATAAACAAATCATTTATATATAGTACATAGCAAGTAAACCAGTTTTCATACAACATCAGCAGTCAATCACTAATGTATGATGCCTCTACATATATTATATTATATTATAATAATGTATGTATTCTTATTTCTCCTCTTATTTCACATTAGACATGAGAGAATATGGTTGCTTGCTATGGAAATGTTTTCAATTCAATAATCATTTGTATACAGCATCCATATCTTTTTTTAAAAAAACATTTTGACAATGGGATTTTCCTAAGCTCCCGCTGACAAATTACTTGTAGAAAAGATCTAAATATATCCACTTGCTCGTGAAGAGGTGGAATCCTTACCGGAGCTAATGGAGCTCCTCCTTTCATACAGATTTATGATGTTTGCACATTATTTATACTGTCTGCAGGTAGGGGGATGATGAGACATGGTGTTGTCAGCCACGCTACTTTGATTGTAGTAAAACAGGGAAACATTGACTTTGTCTTGTTAGTAAAATTTATTTCCCCCCAAATGACAATTCTTTAAGTAGGAGCCAGGCAGTCGGCCAGGGCTGTGTGTCATATATTGCCATTTGCGAGCACAGTGCATATTTTAAACTGTTTTCTAAGGATTGTATAGGCATAGATCTTCCCTTTGCATTCCCTCTATAATGAACAGGCCTGTCTGAACTAATTCAAATTTGGCATATTGCGTTGAGAGAAAGAGAGAGAGAGGCAGGGAAGAGAGAGACTTCATCAGGGCCTCACGGTCAGAGGGCTGTTTGTGATTATTGTCAAACCTACATAGCTTTACCCGGCTGGTCCCCGCAGGCCAATCAATAGAAATGCATCTCTATGTGCAGAGGAGATGGAGAGTGCTTGTTATGCCCACCATAAACAGGGTGGAGTTTTGAGCCTGGCTGAAATATGATGCTTTGTGCAAAAGGCATTCATCAGCTCCATGCAGAAATCAATCGGAAGATGAGGAAGAATTATTGCTTTGACATGCAACAGCAGTCGTGCATATGTCTGGCTCACAAGATGTGATGAGGGCAATTTCACACTGTGTCAGTGACTTTCTGCAAGTTCTGCCTCTCTATCTATCTATCCATCTATCCATCTATCCATCTATCCATCTATCCATCTAGTCTATCTAGTCTATCTGTTTGTCTGTCTGTGTATCTGTCTGCCTGGTGCCTGAACATTTTTAGAGAATCAATCATTTTAGATTTGCCTGAACATGTTTATAAATAATTTTCATAATGTTGATGTATTAGTCAGTGTCCATGTATAAGTGTTTGATATATTCACTATATAAATATATAAAGATCATGTTCCATGAAGATATTTTGTATTTCCTACCATAAATATATAAAAATGTATTTTTTGATTAGTAATATGCATTGCTAAGAACTTTATTTGGACAACTTTAAAAGCAATTTCTCAATATTTTGATTTTTTTGCACCCTCAGATTCCAGATTTTTAAATAGTTGAATCTCGGCCAAATATTGTCCTATGCTAACAAGCTCAGTTTAAAAAAAATTGATTCTTATTACTGTTTTTTGTGGTTCAGGGTCACATATAGTATGATTTGCTTATAATTTATACAGGTCTGTATAGTTCTTTTTATTATATAAATATATCAGAAATGTGCTGGTATTGGGTAATACAATATCATGATAATGTGCACAATACACTGCAAAAAATGACTTTCTTCCTCAGTATTTTATCTTGTTTTCTAGTATAAATATCTAAAAATTCTTGAATCAAGATGCATTTACCTGACAAGTAAAATGACTTAAGATATTATGTCTAGTTTTCTGACTAAATAGTCTAAATTTAGTTAGTTTTTGCTTAAAACAAGCAAAAAAATCTGTCAGTGGGGCAACAAAAATAATCTTGGTTAGCCTTTGAATTGAAATTATTTTTCTTACCATTGGCAGATATTTTGGCTTGCTTCAAGCAAAAACTAACTAATTTTTTATTTTATTTTTTTCAGAAAACAGGAAAAAATATCTTAAGTCATTTTACTTGTCAAGTAAATGCATCCTGAATCAAGATTTTTTAGATATTTATACTAGAAAACAAGATAAAATATTGGGTCCCACTTTACATTAGGTGGCCTTAACTATGTACTTACATTTAAATTAATCATTTGGTACAATGCACTTATTGTGTACATACATGTTTTTACATTGTACTTATATTTAAAAAAAATACCTATATGTAATTACATCTGTAATTAATTTCTGTAATTACATTTATAGTTGCACTGTTGACCCATCCCTTACACCTTAACTTACCCTTAAATCTACCCATACCATCAAACCTGTCCCTAACCTTACCCGTATCCCACCTTAATAGAAGCAAAAGTGTTTTGCAATACAGTATGAACACAATGAGTACATTGTACTTATTTTATGATGCAAGTACATAGTAGTTAAGGCCACCTAATATAAAGTGTGACCGAATATTGCAGTGTATTGTTACTATGGGCACTTTGTAATACCATGATTAATTATTTGGTACAAATTAAGACTTTTTAAGTGCATTTTAAAAATACTTTATCCAACAACTGGTTTACTCATTACTCTGTAACGCAGCAATGCACAACACCACTGTATGCTGCGTTACAGAGTAAACAAGCCCAACACAGATAAAGAAGCACTTGACAGAACGGCTGAAGGAGGTGCAATGAATGAATGAAAGTGAACATTCACTCTCTGACAGCAGATGGCACTAATGGAACAGCAGAAATGCAGTCGAAACCCTATAAACAAAGCAGCTGCGCTACTTTCTAGATTTTTGCATTCGCAATGATGCTCATCAAAGCACCAAATAAATACTTGGGGCCCTATTTTAACAATCTATGGGCATGGTCAGAAGCGCATGGCACAGGTGCACTTTGGGCCTGTTCAAATCCCCATTTTGCTAGTTTAACGACAGAAAAAATGGTCGGCACACTACGTGCAGAGTCCAAAAAGGTTGTACCTATTCTTTTAATGAGTCATCTATGTGTTTTGAGCTTAACGTGCAATTAACCAATCAGAGTCTCATCTCCCATTCCCTTTAATAGCCAGTTGCACTTGCACAATGGCAGACTTGCTATTTATATGGCGGAATTTGCAAGAGCAAAGACGACAATTCTCCAGAGAGGAAACGTACTAACATACCCTTTAATAATTTTTTTAAAAAATACTGCGCCATTGACTTTAGTACGGGTTTTATTTGGTCAATGGCACAATCGCCTTAAAATAGCAACACGCCAACAATGTGCCTGAAGACACCTCATTTTCAGACCAGCACGCCCATGAGTGAACAGAAACTAGCAAAAAACACTTTTGTCACTGCTAGCATCGCATTGTGCCAGGTGTATGACAAGGCCCATAGACACAATATAGGCTTTATTTTCGAACTTCTTTTTTACATTTTAATCTGGATTACAACATGCCTTAGATATTGTTTGAAAATGTTTTGATTCTTTATTGTTTGGTCAAAATTTACATTAAGGCTCCATTATTTAACATTAGTTTATTCAATACCATGATATTACCATATACCATGATAAAAGCTTCAGCAATTATCTCAACATGAAAATATTTAATAAATATTTTCATTAATATTTAAAAATTAAATATAGCCTGTTAAATAATGTAAAAGCGACCAAAATAGGACACTAGATTTGTGATTCAATCTGTTTGTTTTAATGCAAGAAAATAGGAAGCACAGAGGATAAAATAAGTGGCCTGTGTGTGTGTGTGTGTGTGTGTGTGTGTGTGTGTGTGTGTGCGTGTGTGTGTGTGTGTGTGTGTGTGTGTGTGTGTGTGTGTGTGTGTGTGTGTGTGTGTGTGTGTGTGTGTGTGTGTGTGTGTGTGTGTGTGTGTGTGTTTTCTATATAAAATGCCAGTACTTCATTACCTCAAACACACTCACATATTGGATTTGCACATTTCAATTCTCTGGACATCAGATCTTTTCATTGTGCTGCGGTAATGTGTTTAGGTGATCTATAAAACATTATTATTTAAAACAAGGCTCTTTATGGATTGCTTATGGGGCATGCTTAGCACTAGATTGATTTGACCTTTCCATGATGGCTGTTCAGGAGGAAAAAAACATAATCCTTGCCCTTTTTGCCTATGTTGTCAAATTTCACTGATAAACATGGTGGGATTAGAGTTATACAGAAAATGCTCTCCCTATGAAGACCAGTTGTAGTTGTCATAAGTTTTACAGTAAATGTTTCATGCAATTTCTTTATTATTCCCAGCCTGTAAACACACTATAAGGGGTAAGTTGTCACAATTAAAACAGTGTTGTATGATGTCAAAATATGTTATTGCAATAAAATATAATGTCAGTTGATGATATTTTATCTACATTCCTGCTTGTGTGTTTTGAAAAGCCTGTTTTAATTGCCATACTGTTGTGTGATGTGGTTTAAACCTTTATTAGGTAGCAACTGGAGCAGGTGCAGAGAGAGTGACTTCACCAGACCCCATACAGCTTTTTAATTTCCCCTTTGTCATTATTTACCAGGCAGATATCAATCCCAGTCATGAGGCTTTATGCATTAATCAAAGTCTGGCATATCTACGTGCATGTGATTCTGCATGCAAGTGCCTATGCATTTGGTGTGTGTGTGTGTGTGTGTGTGTGTGTGTGTGTGTGTGTGTGTGTACCTGGTATTCATCACGTTATGGGGACCAAATGTCCCCACAAGGATAGGAATACCAGTAGATTTTGACCTTGTGGGGACATTTCTCAGGTCCCCATGAGGAAACAGGCTTATAAATCATGCACAATGAGTTTTTTTGAGGAAGTAAAAGTGTGCACAATCTCCTGTGAGGGCTAGGTTTAGGTGTAGGGTAGGTGTAGGGTGATAGAAAGTACGGTTTGTACAGTATAAAAAACATTACGCCTATGGAATGTCCCCATAAAACATGTAAACCCAACATGTGTGTGTGTGTGTGTGTGTGTGTGTGTGTGTGTGTGTGTGTGTGTGTGTGTGTGTGTGTGTGTGTGTGTGTGTGCGTGTGTGCGTGTGTGTGTTTAGATGCACACATACTATGGATTGATGTTGCCTTAGCACTGAAGGGTCCGCTCCGTTATTTCATGATAATTAAAATCAACCTCATAAACATTATTGACTCCTGTGCTGCATCTGCACTGCAACTCCTACGTCTTTGCAGGTTTGTAAAAGTGCTTCTTAAAACATAAAATATTGCATATTAGGGCCTGCATATTTCCTCTTTATGTTGAACATTTAGATGTGGTTAAGTTATCATAATGTGCAATAAAACCTGCATGAGAAATCTGTAATCCACTTTGGAAAATTGCTTACGATACAGCGTTTAACATCATCGCTGAAAAGAGCTTTTCAGAAGCGGATGCCAGGTTTATTGTGCCATAATTTAACCATACCTCAATGCAAAGGCAGTAAATATAAATTTATTAGTGGCACACTTAAACGGGCGGACCCCTGCGAGACAGGGGTCTAATAAGAGCTTAGACTGGAGCATGTTGCTTTCTTGGCTGGCTCTGAACGCAGAGATGTCTCGGCTATGAGGGATGTCTGGTCTACATTAGGCCTACTTTGACGCTGTAATTGACAGTTCCGGGTAAACGGTTTTAATCAGAGTTCAGTGTGTCTCAGGCTAATTCCACAGGAAAGCATCAATAAAGAGATCTGAGTGAGGGTGTAATCTGGTATGGATTACGTTTCAAACGGTGGGCTGTCACTCTTTCATTCTGATGGAGTGTTGACTGTACAGCCCCGGTGCTATTACTTAAGCAGGTTAGTGTTGTGCACGCTCACAGAAAGAGTTGTGAACTGTAAATCTGAAAGCCAGGATGTGGTTTTTAGTGTCAGCGCCAGCTGTAATAGGCGCTTAAGTGTGTGTGTGTACGGTTGGTAGAACACAAATCTTTTTAAAGCCCATATTATATCATTTGTAACTGTTCTGAGTGGTTTTTCAACAAACAAATGCATTTTAAATGTATGACTAAATATGGTCATCTGCATGCATATGTTTTAATATGCTGCCAACAAATAGCTGCTATTATTGTTACTACTGTAAAGCAGAAAACAATAATATAGATAAACAATAATAATTATTATTGTATTTATTTTGATGACAAAAAATAAATGATGTATAAAGTATGAAACTATTAAAAGAATTTGCAACTCACGGTAAAAAAAACTATAAACATATATAGAAGCATAGTTAGTTGCATATTGTCAGGATTGTGTCTGTTTCTGCTCTGTTTTCCTAGTGTTTTTCCCCCTATGTTTCTAGTTCAATTGGTTTAGTCCTTGTTACCCCCTTTGGTTTTGTTCTAGTTGGTCTAGTCCTTGCCCATATTTGTACTTCCCATCGTTATCTCGTTTGTAGCCACTCCCCAGTCTAAGTGGTTAAATAGTCTTCAGTTCCTCACTCCCCTTGTCCGGTGTTAACGTTTCTACGTGTTTTGTTTTGCTCCTGGTTTTCGGTTTGTTCCCTGGATTTATCTTCTGTTATTTAATAAATAAGTGTTAGTTTGTATTCCTGCTTCCCTGTGTCTCCCTTTGGATCCTCACCCCTTCACACGTGTGACACATATTTAATTTAAAAATATATATATATATATATATTTATTTATAGTAATATGAAAGTAGTAGCTGGTTAGTGTCTTTTTTAGAAACCTAGCAAGAATTCTTAATTTCGTGTTTACTTATTTTATTTCATTTTGTTTTGCATGTTAGAACATTTTTTTATTTTATTGTATAACTTATTTATTTTTTATTTTATGATATTTTGGCAGAAGCAAGAACTCCTAATTTCATGTTTATTTGTTTTTTTATTATTGTATATCTTATTTATTTGTTAGTTTGTTTGTTTACAGTGGTTGTAGTAATATTAAATAATATCTACAATCTTAAAAATAAAGGTTCAAAAAGGGTGTTTTTGCAGTGATGCCTTAGAAGAACCATTTTTTGGTTCCCCAAAGAACCTTTCAGTGAACAGTTCTTAAAAGAACCATTTTGAAGAACATTTAAAAACATAAAAAAAACTTTTTAGACTATAAAGAACCTTTTCTGTATTTGAAAGGTTCCATGGATGGTCAAGGTTCTTCATGGAACCATCAATGCCAATAAAGAACCTTTTTTAAGAGCAGAATTTCAGCAAGAGTTCTTAATTTCATGTTTGTTTAATTAGTTTTTTGTTTGTTTGTTTGTTTGTTTGTTGTGTCAGAAACCCTGGATTATTAATGTTTTATTGTAGGTAACACTTTATTTTGATAGTCCACTTTAGACATTCTACTAACAGTAAGTAACTTTGCAACTAAATGTCAACTAGCAGTCATTAGAGTATTAGTAGACTGCCGCTTAATGTCTTCTAACTCTATTTGGATGGGTCTACAGCATACAACATACTGACTATAAGAAACTTTGCAAGTATATGTCAATTTATTCTACTAACTCTAAACCAAACAGTCTACTCTGAGAGTTAGTAGACATGTAATTGCAAATTAATGAGAATTAGTTTACATGTAGTTGCAAAGTTACTAGAAAGTCTAAAGTGGACTATCAAAATAAAATGTAACCTTATTTGTTTAGCAAGAATACCTATTTGTTTGTTTGATTGTTTTTGTTTGCTTAGCTGGAAACCCTGGACATGATTCTTATTTTTATTCGTGTTCTATATCTTATTCATTTATTTATCTGTCTGTCTGTTTGTTTGTTTTACAGTGGTTGTAGTAATAATATTTAAGTGAAAACTAAGAGTTAGAAGTGAAAAGTAAATCATAAATAATAGATAACAGCCCAAAACAAAAGAAAGAATGTGAACAACAACTGAAATGTTGTATTTCATCTTGTGACCTTCAAATCGCGGTAATTCTAGATTAAAAGAGAGAAAAAAAACTATAGATCTTTAAACAAAAACGCTCCCTCCAGCTCTGTCATCTGGGAAACATTCTTAAAGATCTGTGCTGAGTTTTCCTGAGCATGTCCAAATCTTTTCCCATCTGCTTTATGTATGTATAAGAGAAAAACCAGAGAGATGCTCAAAGAAATGCCAGGTCCCTGTCCTATTCAAGCTTTCCGGGAAAACAGTTATCACAGACTCTTGAACCTCTAAGAACAAGTGTCTGAATGCATATGTTTCCAGAACAATTATTGTTTTGGAGAGGCAGGAGGTGGCCCACAGTGCTGCAGTGTATGGGCTCCGCTACAGGCTGTGGCCTGTGAAACTTCTTATGCTGCAGTCATCACTAGAGGCACAGGTGGGTTTCATACACACCAACACACACACTCTATGTCATACACAAGCTATTAGCCATATATCATTCCCAAAACAATTTGAAAACAATTAACGCTGAGCCAGGCTGTCACTGACTAAGGCAAACTCAGTCACCGTGCAGAGCACACAATGTAATTACTGTGTATCTAACTATTGAGCCTTGTCATGCATTAAATTTGCCTCACTCTCATTGTGTGTGCCTGGATGTGTGTGTGCATGTGTATAATTCTGAAAAAAGGAGAAAAAAACTGCTTTTAGTAGACCAACTGGATATTGACAGTGAGGTTTGACAAAAAAAGTTGTCAATTTCTTCCCCCCTAGCAATTCTTTATCAAAGAACCTCAGAGGAAGGTTTATTTCAGTAACTCTTTAACATGTTTCTACTAGTAGTAAGGTGTGAGAGGTGGAAGGTGAACAGCCTGAGCCAACCATTTTATAAATCCCTCTGCAAAATATTGGCCTCTTCATTGACTCTGCCAGTGTGCTGTAGGTCTTATGCAAGACTTGCTCTTTGAAGCTGCTTGGCTGCAGACAATCCTGTTGTTTTGGCCCAAACAGGAACTGAGGTCAGGCCTGGCACCGGTAGGCCCCACTTACGTAACGAGAGAGAGCCCTTTGGCTAGGCTCTTTATACATCTCCTGGACCAAACCTCATAAAACACACCTATATAAACCAAGCTGTGCACTCACAAAAACTGCTATGGTTATTTTAGTAAATACAGCTTGTGTTAAGCATTACAAGTAACGCTAGTTACGTAATCAGATTACTTTTTTCAAGTAACTAGTAATGAAATGATCGCAAGTTATTTTCTTTTACCATTTATTCACTGACTGCTCTCCTGTCCCTGTGTTGAGAGAAATCGTGAGTGAGTTGCAAAGACAGAGGCACTTTATTCAGCCTGAGGCTTATTAATTTCACTTTTGGTGTGAAAGGGCCTTTACAATTGCTAAAAATATAACTTTTGAGCTTTTTGTTATTAAAATACAAATAAGCAAGCCCAGTCCAGGTGACAAAAAGTAACCCAAAAGTAACGTAATGCATTACTTTATTATTATTTTTTTTTAACAACCTTCTTCAGTTTATTTGTCTGATTCATGTTTTTTTTTTTTTTTTTTCAGTGTGTTACTATCCTGATTAATAAAAGAAAAACAAAATCTCATAAAATAGTATATTTTTGTAGAACAAAAATAATACTTTAACAAAACTGCTTGTCTGCTTAATAATACAGCTAAGTTTGAATTTATAAAATGACCCCATTCAAAAGTTTACATACTTTTGATTCTTAATACTGTGTTGTTACCTTTTTTGTTTTGTTATAGTTGTTCATAAGTCCCATGTGTGCACAAAAATCCTGAAAAACCAAAGAATTTGTGGGATCTGAATGATTTTTCTACAAAAAAACAGCAGGCACTTGTTCTCTTGTAGACTATATGTAAACATCTTTTATGTGAAATGTTTTATTCAGGTCAGTACTAAATAAAAATAAAATGCATTTTGTATGATTCTTCTTATTTTGGTAAAATAATTAATATTTTGCAGTTTCTGCAAGCCGTATGTAAACTTTTGACCTCAAGTGTATTTGAAAAATTGTCTGTCAAATTGATCATGTGATGCAGCTAACACAGAGAAACATAAAATAAAAAGGAAATGATATGTGAGAGTGTACCTGGTATTCCCTATGTAATATATAGTTATAATATATAGTATAGTTATATATAGTAATACCAGCAATTTGTGTGGGTACATTTTTTTGGTCCCCATATGTAAATTTAAGTTCATTATACTCAAACGGAGTAAGCTGTATCTAAGGACATAAATGTTATAAAGACCCTTTTTGCTTAGCCCTGTGAGCATCCGCCTTAACAAATACATAGCAACATGTTACCAACCACTCAGTATACCCTAGCAACCACTCAGTGTCTTCCTATGCATCTCTAAATGACTACTTGAATAATAACTTGAAGCTAGGGAAAGTTACTTGTCTGGCTTACGACGTCAGATTTCCTCCCTGGGTCTCTCTATGTCAGCGTGCCTGTAACTGTTGGCTAATCGGTAGTTCTCAAAGAGCACCCTCAGCTCACCTGGGGGCTCCCAATCCTATTAGCCTAACTGTCCTGATGGCACGCATTGGGAGACTGCGGCGTTTGATCACCGGCGCTTAGCCGAGAGAGTTGTTTTCTGGCTGATGAGCGCAGAGGGAAGAGAGGGCTTTAAAACTACAGACTTGGCAACCTGATCTCCTTAACTCTCGTCAGAAATAGGGAGAGTTCAGCACCCCACCTCTAGTTTTGACACCCCTGTGCAGTTGGAGGTCTTTAAAGTGCTGATAGTGGCTGAGAGGCGTGACGCCGCACATTACTCTTTAGCTGTGTTTGTGGAGTGTGTGTGTGGAGTGTGAGGCTTAGAGTTGTATGTGTGCCGTATCATGTGCTTCATCACGCGTGTGAGTAATTTAGTCATTTGGGTCATTCCTGATATGCAGTACATTTTCTTGTCTTATCATATGCCTTAATATATTCAATACAATATTAAACACAGTTTTTAAAAATGGAAATCAAATTAGTTTTATCAAATTAGTAAATTTACCACATTATCTCAATCAGTGAATCAACGTAAGGATTGCTTTAAAATATTTTCACTACTTTGATTGTTTACATAATTGGTAATTATTTCATTATTATTATTTTTTATTTAATTTTCAAGTCAGGTACTAAACAACATCATCCTCCATCATTTCTTGCAGGAAAAAACAACGACAGTAGGCCTTCAGACATTATCCTTTCAAATTGAAACCTTAATGTAGACTAAACCTCAATAGCAATAACTAACAAGCTTTTATTTCCTCCAGTTAGCTTCTTTCATGTTAATATTCTTAGCTTTAAAATAATCAAGCTAATAAAGTTATTATTAAATAAATAATAAAGTTTAAGTGCCTGCTTGATCAGACCATATTTTATAATCTGCTATACTTGCTTATATAAAATCTTTGATATAACATATAAATTACAACACTGGCATATTTATTTTTATGGGTTACAAAGTTACTTTTTTTATTTGCTGACTGTCTATATTCATCAGAACTCCACTGTTTCTGGCTAAAATATGAACCCGCTATCCATGATATTACTTTCTCAGGTGAAAAAGGTGTCTTGTCTGAAACAGGAGAGAAGTATGCACAGATCAAACACTGCTTAGTTATAGTTATAGTTCAAAACAGTTTTAAAGAAATATGTTGTTGGATTTTGATGTAAGAGGACAACAAGGGAGGAAGCGTTATCATGGATTATGGACTTGTATTTTGGCCAGAAGCGACAGTTTGAACTTAAAACGGCTTAATGATGGATTTGTTTGGTACAAACATGCAGCTTTTTACTTCACATGATGTTAATTGATGGACTGGGGTTGTGTGGATTACTTGTGGATTATTGTGATGTTTTATAAGATGTTTAGACTTTCATTCTGATGGCACCCATTCACTGCAGAGGATCCGATGGCGAGCAAGAGATGAGAAATGCTAAATGTCTCCAAATCTGTTCTGATGAAGAAACAAACACATTTACATCTTAAATGGCCTCGGGGTAAGTAAACTTTCAGCAAATTTTATTTTCAGGGTGAATAATTCCTTTAAAAAGGAACCGCATAACATGAGTAAGCCATCTGGTATTATCTTTGCTGTATCCTTAAGTTTATGTGTGGTGTATTTAGAAATGGTTTGCCTGCATGGACCTTTTGCATCCTGCATTTATGTCAAGCTCTCCTTCATTTCTCTCTCTCTCCCTGTTTTGTCAGCCTGGGGAGTTGTACTCAGGGTGGTCAGTAATGTTTTGTGCAGGCATTACTCTATTGGTAAGCACCAGTCTCCTCCGCCCTGTTCGCTGGCTCAGAGACCCATGTGTTTCCAAATGCCTCTGGATGGAAAATCGAAGCACCGCTTCTCTGTTTATCAAGGAGCCGTTCCGTCACCTCGCCTGGCCAAAACTCGCTACAAATTGGCGACAGCACCAACGCACACATACACACACACATACACATCTACGGAGTTGACTGAAAGCAGTTTGGGCTGTGTTCATTTTTATTACTAATGTCAGGAGAGAGGTGAGAGGTGGCTAATGTGCACACACAGGCACACTCACAGTGAAAGCCTTGTTGTGTGGCCCAGCCAAAAGCCTCAAGCACTGTCAAAACCACACAACATTGATTTCCCACTAAGAACAGGTAGAATAGGAGAAATCTAAGCTCAATGAAGAGACCGCGAGTTTAAGAACAGTTGGTTTGGGCACAACATACAAACAGTCTGCCATAAACGTAATCTTCCATGATCTGTATAGATGGGAGACCCTAGATTTAAACCTTGATTAAATGTAATGAATATCAAATGCAGAGATTTTCTGACTGCTATAAATTCCTTGTTATTTTAAGAATTAATACTTTTATCAATGATGCCTTTAAATTATGAAAAAGTTCCAGTAAATAATGGGTCAGAAAACAAAATCCAAACCAAAATCTAACCAAAAATCCCTTTGCCATCGCAGGAATAAGTTAAATTTAAATATATATTAAAATAGAAATTGTTTAAAGTAAAATATTCTTTCACAATATTGTAGTTTTTACTGTATTGTTGATTAAATAAATTTAACCTTGGTGAGCATTAGAGACTTCTTTCAAAATCTTAATGACCCTCAAAATGATGGTGGCCATGAGAGCTCAATGTGATGCAACTAAAGAAAACACATGCAAATAGAAAAAACACCAGCAAAATGGCTAGTGTGGCAAAACCATGGTTAATTTGTGGTAACCATGCTTTAACTATAATAGCCTAACAAGTTTTTTGTTTTTTTTTTATAGTAAAACCATGATTAATTTTCGTAAGGGAAAATGTAAAAGATAGACAGCTTACATAATGTTTCACAGTCAAAGTAACTGTGTATTTCATCAGCTTATTAAGGCTAATATTATCCCCCAAAAAGCTAAGGAATCATATAATCAGAATGTAAAAAAAAAAAAAATCAACACTCCATCCAGATTTGTTACTTGTGGTTCCCTTATACATTTCCAATGTGGTCTGTGTTTCTGTATTCAGTTGTGTTACGAGTATTTGTAGTGTGTTTCTGTATTTGGTTGTGCTGTGAGTATTTGCAACGCGTTTCTGCATTTGGTTGTGTAGTGAGTATTTGCAGCGCCTTTGTGTATTTGGTTGTGTTGCAAGTATTTACAGCGTGTTTCTGTATTCAGTTGTGTTGCGAGTATTTGCAGTGCATTTCTGTATTTGGTTGTGTTGTGAGTATTTGCAACATGTTTCTGTATTTGGTTGTCTTGCGAGTATTTGCAGCATGTTTCTGTATTTGGTTGTGTTGCAGATATTTGCAGTGCGAGTATTTGCAGCATATTTCTGAATTTGGTTACAAGTATTTGCAGTGCGAGTATTTGCAGCATGTTTCTGTATTTGGTTGTGTTGCAAGTATTTGCAGTGTGAGTATTTGCAGCATGTTTCTGTATTTGGTTGTGTTGCAAGTATTTGCAGTGCGAGTATTTGCAGCATGTTTCTGAATTTGGTTGTGTTGCAAGTATTTGCAGTGCGAGTATTTGCAGCATGTTTCTGAATTTGGTTGTGTTGCAAATATTTGCAGTGCGAGTATTTGCAGCATGTTTCTGAATTTGGTTGTGTTGCGAGTATTTGCAGCATGTTTCTGAATTTGGTTGTGTTGCGAGTATTTGCAGCATGTTTCTGAATTTGGTTGTGTTGCAAGTATTTGCAGTGCAAGTATTTGCAGCATGTTTCTGAATTTGGTTGTGTTGCAAATATTTGCAGTGCAAGTATTTGCAGCATGTTTCTGAATTTGGTTGTGTTGCGAGTATTTGCAGCGCATTTCTGAATTTGGTTGTGTTGCGAGTATTTGCAGCATGTTTCTGAATTTGGTTGTGTTGCGAGTATTTGCAGCATGTTTCTGAATTTGGTTGTGTTGCAAATATTTGCAGTGCAAGTATTTGCAGCATGTTTCTGAATTTGGTTGTGTTGCGAGTATTTGCAGCGCATTTCTGAATTTGGTTGTGTTGCGAGTATTTGCAGCATGTTTCTGAATTTGGTTGTGTTGCAAGTATTTGCAGTGCGAGTATTTGCAGCATGTTTCTGAATTTGGTTGTGTTGCGAGTATTTGCAGTGCAAGTATTTGCAGCATGTTTCTGAATTTGGTTGTGTTGCGAGTATTTGCAGTGCGAGTATTTGCAGCATGTTTCTGAATTTGGTTGTTTTGCGAGTATTTGCAGCGCATTTCTGAATTTGGTTGTGTTGCGAGTATTTGCAGCATGTTTCTGAATTTGGTTGTGTTACGAGTATTTGCAGTTTGAGTATTTGCAGCGCATTTCTGAATTTGGTTGTGTTGCGAGTATTTGCAGCATGTTTCTGAATTTGGTTGTGTTGCAAGTATTTGCAGTGCGAGTATTTGCAGCATGTTTCTGAATTTGGTTGTGTTGCGAGTATTTGCAGCGCATTTCTGAATTTTGTTGTGTTGCGAGTATTTGCAGCATGTTTCTGAATTTGGTTGTGTTGCGAGTATTTGCAGTGTGAGTATTTGCAGCGCATTTCTGAATTTGGTTGTGTTGCGAGTATTTGCAGCGCATTTCTGAATTTGGTTGTGTTGCGAGTATTTGCAGCGCATTTCTGAATTTGGTTGTGTTGCGAGTATTTGCAGCATGTTTCTGAATTTGGTTGTGTTGCAAGTATTTGCAGCGCATTTCTGAATTTGGTTGTGTTGCGAGTATTTGCAGCATGTTTCTGAATTTGTGTTGCGAGTATTTGCAGCGCATTTCTGAATTTGGTTGTGTTGCGAGTATTTGTAGCATGTTTCTGAATTTGGTTGTGTTGCGAGTATTTGCAGCGCATTTCTGAATTTGGTTGTTTTGCGAGTATTTGCAGTGCAAGTATTTGCAGCGCATTTCTGAATTTGGTTGTGTTGCGAGTATTTGCAGCATGTTTCTGAATTTGTGTTGCGAGTATTTGCAGCGCATTTCTGAATTTGGTTGTGTTGCGAGTATTTGTAGCATGTTTCTGAATTTGGTTGTGTTGCGAGTATTTGCAGCGCATTTCTGAATTTGGTTGTGTTGCAAGTATTTGCAGTGCGAGTATTTGCAGCATTTGTGTTAATAATAATTATAATAATAATGAAATTGTTAGGTTACTTTTAAAAAGTACATATTGTGTAAAAATGTATAGTATTACGATCTCTGGGACTCCAAATGTGAGGTCAATCAAAAGAAAAAAATGGTTTAAAGAGCACATACATACATAGCAATAATAGTAGTGCACTCGACTCGACACTAACAAAAAAAAATAATTATTAGCAGGCTACTTCATGGAAAAATACTTTAAGCATCATATCTATGACTTTGTATTTGTAGATTTTTTTTTAATAAATAAACATTTACCCTCATAAAACAGAGCACTGTTGGGCTGATTATCTTCAGCCTTACTTTGATGTTACGCTCCCAGTTTTTCTTTCAAAACACCTTCAAGTGATATCTGAACTCTCATTATTCCCAATACCTCACCATTTGTGTGTGTTATGGCCAAGAGATGGGAGGTATTTTTGAGAGTCTGTAGCCTTGCTAAACACCCACAATGCAAGTAAATTACAGTGGTTATTTAATGGGCCTGTGTTCCATGCATCCCATTGTGGTGTATATGTAGCTTCCGTACACTCAATTCTCCTGGCCTTGTTGTTTCCTTTGTAATTTAGCATCTTGCTCAGACAGCTTGCACAAAGAGGACAGAGGTTAAACAACAGCGTGCTGAACTCTTCACCACTGTGACTCACCTCAGAATGATGGCATGTAATAGAGCATTGATCTGAAGGAAACCAGGTCAATTTTGTGGAGATCAATGCAGTGCTGGGTGCTGAATGACAGAGTGGAAGCCGACGAAGGTAATTTTTAGGTAAATTTGAGACAAGCCTATGAAAATGCAAAGGTGAGCGTAGTTATAAGGTTATTTTTAACTAATACCCTGGCACCTTATGAATCTTATGAGGTGTGTCAACTGAAACAAGTTACAGCACTGATTCCAACACTCATATTTAGCCTAGTTTTGATTTAAAATGTTCAGCACTCCAGTTCAGATATGAAGTCTCCAAAAAACATGCATATCTGAAAGTATGGCACTCCTTCATTAATTTATCATTACAGGGCATACATACACTGTTTTTAAAGTCTAAATTCAGAGTAGAGCTGTTAAGAGAAAAAGACTTCTGCAAAACACTGACATCAGGTGCAGTTTGTGCCTCTAAAAGTAACTGTTGCACATTTTAAAAATAAATAAATAAACAGAAAAACAGAATATATATATATATATATATATATATATATACACTTTTTATAGACATATAAAATGGCATCACACAGCTGCCACACTCTTGCACATTGAGACTCTCAGAGGTCGCAGTGCATGACAGAAGACTCATTTAAAATTCTTTAAGAGTGATCAATTGTGGCCCGCAAAGATTTTCTTCACTCGCATATTTGTAAATAGACCCTTTGTAAATACTGTCTTTCTTGCCTGTCTGACGGCTGCACTGTGCACAGTTGCATTAAAAATTGATCTGCGGCAGTGGCAGGATAGGAAAGGCTTAGCACATTGCCAAATGACTGATTAAAAAGGAAGAGCTTTAATCTTTGCTTAAAAGTGTCGACCAGCTTGGCATGCCCTCCGCCCTGTGCCCTACCTCGAGCTGGAGGAGAGGGAGGGTGGAAAAGTGGGCAAAAGGGGGAGGGGATACTGTACTGCTGCATAAAGCAGGTCAAGTGTGGGGTGAAGACTGTGTTAAATCGCTTGTTCTGAGAGAATTATGGAGAATTATTGTGCTCAGGCTTTCCTGCCTACTTTTGATTGGAGGATGGTTCTGAATTCAAATATTTAAAGGAATGTTCTAAAATGAAAATTCACTCATTATTTAGCCATTCCAATCCTGTTTGACTTTCATTCTTCTACAGAAGTCAAAAGAAGATATTTTGAAAAATGTTTCAACCGCTTCTGTCCATGCAGTGAATGTAAATGTGGTGAAAAACAACATTGGACCCCACTGATGTTCATTGTATATAGATGGATGGATAGTTTCTGAGACGAAAGGCCTGAATTGTGAGATATAAACTAGCAATTCCCCCCAAAAAAGTGTGAGATAAAAAGTGACAATTTTTATTCCTTATTCCATTGCAAAGGAAAAAGATTGTGAATTGTGAGATTTAAGCTCAACATTTAGAGAAAAGGTCAGAATTGCAAGGTATAAACTGAGAAGTTTCTAAAAGAATTGTGAGATATAAACTAGCAAATAAAAATAAAAGTCACAATTATTATTATTATTATTTTTTATTCCGTAGTGAGGGAAAAAAAACATGAATTGTGAGAATTTAAAAGAAAAAGTCAAAAAAAGATAGATACAATTTATCCAGGTTTATTTTATAGAAACTGAGAAGTTTCTATAAAAAAAATAAATAAATAAATAAAAAGATGTGAGATATAAACTTTCTAAAATTCTAAACTAAAAATTCTTTTTTATTCCATAGCAAGGGGGAAAAATGAGATGTAAATTCAGAATTGTAAGGAAAAAAGTAAGGAACAATTATGAATTTTTTGTTTATAGAGAAACAAAGCCTGAATTGTGAGACAAAAACTTTTTTCCTTACAGTTCTGAGTTTATATCTTGCAATTCTGACTTTTTATCAAAATCTGAGAAGAAAAGTTTGAATTGTAAGATGCAAACTAGCTATATATATATATATATATATATATATATACAGTCGTGGCCAAAAGTTTTGAGAATGACACAAATATTAGTTTTCACAAAGTGTACTGCTAAACTGCTTTTAGATCTTTGTTTCAGTTGTTTCTGTGATGTACTGAAATATAATTACAAGCACTTCATACGTTTCAAAGGCTTTTATCAACAATTACATGAAATTTATGCAAAGAGTCAGTATTTGCAGTGTTGGCCCTTCTTTTTCAGGACCTCTGCAATTCGACTGGGCATGCTCTCAATCAACTTCTGGGCCAAATCCTGACTGATAGCAACCCATTTTTTCATAATCACTTCTTGGAGTTTGTCAGAATTAGTGGGTTTTTGTTTGTCCACCCGCCTCTTGAGGATTGACCACAAGTTCTCAATGGGATTAAGATCTGGGGAGTTTCCAGGACATGGACCCAAAATTTTAACATTTTGGTCCCCGAGCCACTTAGTTATCACTTTTGCCTTATGGCACGGTGCTCCATCATGCTGGAAAATGCATTGTTCTTCACCAAACTGTTGTTGGCTTGTTGGAAGAAGTTGCTGTTGGAGGGTGTTTTGGTACCATTCTTTATTCATGGCTGTGTTTTGGGGCAAAATTGTGAGTGAGCCCACTCCCTTGGATGAGAAGCAACCCCACACATGAATGGTCTCAGGATGCTTTACTGTTGGCATGACACAGGACTGATGGTAGCGCTCACCTTTTCTTCTCCGGACAAGCCTTTTTCCAGATGCCCCAAACAATCGGAAAGAGGCTTCATCGGAGAATATGACTTTGCCCTAGTCCTCAGCAGTCCATTCGCCATACTTTTTGCAGAAGATCAATCTGTCCCTGATGTTTTTTTTGGAGAGAAGTGGCTTCTTTCCTGCCCTTCTTGACACCAGGCCATCTTCCAAAAGTCTTGGCCTCACTGTGCGTGCAGATGCGCTCACACCTGCCTGCTGCCATTCCTGAGCAAGCTCTGCACTGGTGGCACTCCGATCCCGCAGCTGAATCCTCTTTAGGAGACGATCCTGGCGCTTGCTGGACTTTCTTGGACGCCCTGAAGCCTTCTTAACAAGAATTGAACCTCTTTCCTTGAAGTTCTTGATGATCCTATAAATTGTTGATTTAGGTGCAATCTTAGTAGCCACAATATCCTTGCCTTTGAAGCCATTTTTATGCAACACAATGATGGCTGCATGCGTTTCTTTGCAGGTCACCATGGTTAACAATGGAAGAACAATGATTTCAAGCATCACCCTCCTTTTAACATGTCAAGTCTGCCATTCTAACCCAATCAGCCTGACATAATGACCTCCAGCCTTGTGCTCGTCAACATTCTCACCTGAGTTAACAAGACGATTACTGAAATGATCTCAGTAGGTCCTTTAATGACAGCAATGAAATGCAGTGGAAAGTTTTTTGGGGGATTAAGTTAATTTTCATGGCAAAGAAGGACTATGCAATTCATCTGATCACTCTTCATAACATTCTGGAGTATATGCAAATTGCTATTATAAAAACTTAAGCAGCAACTTTTCCAATTTCCAATATTTATGTAATTCTCAAAAATAAATAAATAAATAAATAAAAAAAAAAATATATATATATATATATATTGCTAGTTTGCATTTTTTTTTTTATATTGCTAGTCTGCATTTTTTTTTCATAGCGAGGGGGAAAATTTTTGATTTAGGCTCAGAATTTAAAGGAAAAAGTCAGAATTACAAGATAGAAATGGAAAAGATGAGTAAAAGATGACCAGATTTTCATTTAAGGTTGACTTTTGAAATTGAATTTTTTCTTTATTTTTCTCTATTGAAATGCAGATAAACTATAAGTAAGCCATAGCAGACTGATTCCCTCTGTGGTGCTTTCAAATCATTTTTCTTTTACCTTGGACATTCCAACCTGCCTGAAACAGCAGCACTGGGACAGGAGTATCTGTTTGTCCAACCAATGGATGACAGGAGTGTTTTGCAATTTGTAAAATAGTAACACTCGTGAAAGATATTGTACACTTCAGTTTAGTTTGAATTAAGTCGTTGTTCACTTTTTTAATAATGAATCTGATTATTATAGTAGTTGTGTAATTAACGTAATGTAATTCATAATCACAATACTAAATTATAATAAGTGTTTCAAGAAGTAAAATAAAAGAAGAGAGAAAGAAGCAGGATGAAAAAAAGACATAAGATGTAGACAGACATGCTCTTCAGTGTTTGTAGAAGCCAAGCCTTATAGATGGGGTGTGTGTGCCTGTATGTGTTTTCACTGGCATTGCAGAGAGGAGCAGGGGGAATAGAGAATCTGATTTCACAGAAACTGGAGCTCGCTTCAAAGAAGACAGCAACTATCCCCCACTGATAGAGCTCAAGCAAAAGAAAACAGCAACCAAGTATGTAACGCAGACAAACACGCATACACACATTGACACAAGTGCATACGCTCATGCTTAAAACTCAAGCACTCAAACACAAGTTATCCTTCCCCTCAGTACTGCACAACATGAGTTCCCCTCTCATTAATCACATCGCTAGCTTCCGCACCCATCCTTTATCCCTACTTAACTTCATCCTTCTTTTCTCATTGTCAATCGGACATTTATTATCATTAATGCTGTTGTTTTATTCTTGATCTATGGATATCAGAAGTAACAGCGTCTCGATAAATAAAAATGATGCAACCATAGCGATCTTTCTACAGCATCAGTAGTATTGAGTACCAGCACAGAACCTGTAGGTTAACTTGTTTAACTTGTTCATTACAGGGATAGTTCCCCCAAAAATTAAAATGACCCCATGATTTACTCACCCTCAAGCCATCCTAGGTGTAAATAACTTTCTTCTTTCAAATGATTACAATCATAAATTAAATTACAGATTCATGATTATATGTCCTGGCTTTTCCCAGCTTTATAATAGCAGTGAATGGGTGTTGAGATTTTAAAGCAAAATAAAGTGCATCCGTCCATCATAAAAAGTACTTCAAACTGTTCTCCAGAACAATAAAGGCCTTCTGAAGTGAATTGATGCGTTTGTGTAAAACAATATCCCTATTTTAGCTTTATAAACTCTAATCTCAAGTTTTCGCTAACTGTTGTACACTCTTAAAAATAAATGTGCTTTAAAAGGTTCTTCGCAACAATGCTATAAAATAACCATTTTTGGTTACACAAAGAACCATTCCTTCAAAGGTTCTTTAAAGAACCATCTCTTTCCTACCTTTTTACAATCTGAAGAACTTTCTTTCGCCACAAAGAACCTTTTGTGAAACAGAAAGGTTCTTCAGATGTTAAAGGTTCTTTATGGAACCATTTAGACAAAAAAGGTTCTTCTATGGCATCATGAAGCACCTTTTTTTTTTAAGAGTGTATGCTTTAAAAGGTTCTTTGCAGCGATGCTATAAAAGAACCATTTTTGGTTCCACAAAGAAACATTCCTTCAAAGGTTCTTTAAAGAACCATCTCTTTCCTACCTTTTTACAATCTGAAGAACCTTCTTTCGCCACAAAGAACCTTTTGTGAAACAGAAAAGTTCTTCAGATGTTAAAGGTTCTTTATGGAACCATTTAGACAAAAAAGGTTCTTCTATGGCATCGTGAAGCACCTTTTTTTTAAGAGTGTATGCTTTAAAAGGTTCTTCGCAGCGATGCTATAAAAGAACCATTTTTGGTTCCAGAAAGAACCATTCCTTCAAAGGCTCTTTAAAGAACCATCTCTTTCCTACCTTTTTACAATCTGAAGAACCTTCTTTCGCCACAGAACCTTTTGTGAAACAGAAAGCTTCTTCGGATGTTAAAGGTTCTTTATGGGATTATTTGAGACTAAAAAGGTTCTTCTATGGCATCGTGAAGCACCTTTTTTTTAAGAGTGTATGCGTGTTCACAAGAGTGCAAACTTCAGTGTTAAGTGACGAACACGGAAGCGCAGAGGAGAGAGCAAAACAAAACGCCCATCACAAATTAGTACAAAACGAGGATTTGTGAAGAAAAATGTCAGAGGATTTTGATACAAGCCAAGAGGGGACTGGTTTTCCTTTGCTGTAAACAATACTTGTTTCTGGCGAGGCTTACACTACACCTACATCTTCCACCATCTGCTGGAACGCCACTCTCTCATGAACGCAAGTAAAACAGTTAGCATAAGATGGAGAGTATGGTTTATAAAGTTGTAAATATGGTTATTTTTCTTATACAAATGCATCAATTCATTTAGAAGGCCTTTATTAACCCACTGGAGCCATGTGGAGCACTTTTTATGATGGATGGATGCACTTTATTATACTTCAAAATCTCAACAGCCATTCTCTTCCGTTATAAAGCTTGAA
The DNA here is from genome assembly GCF_049309525.1 of Garra rufa. Classification (NCBI taxonomy): domain Eukaryota; kingdom Metazoa; phylum Chordata; class Actinopteri; order Cypriniformes; family Cyprinidae; genus Garra; species Garra rufa. The sequence continues at coordinate 16,668,899 of NC_133365.1, forward strand.
AAACCCGGGACATTTTTTTATATGATTCTGATTGTATTCATCTGAAAGAAGAAAGTCATATACATCTAGGATGACTTGAGGGTGAGTAAATTATTAAGTATTTTGTGTTAACTATCCCTTTAATATTAACACTTATTAGTTAAAAACTCAGAAAGAATTTTTTTTTTTTTTTTTAAGTATATTATTTTGTTAATATCAATCAAACAACAATACTGACAAAAGAAGGAGCAAAAACATCCCCCTCCTTCTCATTTATTTCTTTCTATTGTAGTTATTTTGATAATTAAAACTTCAGGCAATTTGATAAACTTTGATGCAATATTCACCCTTTTAAAACAATTAACTTGAAAGCATTTTTATTTTTTTTAAAAAAGTACTTAAATACTTGATGCACTTTTTAATTAAATATTCATATTTTTCCTGTATAAAAACAGGAATATGTTCAAAAGCATATTATATTCAAAATTTATTTCAAGAAATTTTACTACTATTGGTATTGCCCACTGAAAGTCAGAAATCATGACAATATCACCTTGATCTGGTCTTTCCTCACAAGTGAGACCTGAACATCATGACGTCTTGAAAATGCTTTGTCTTTCTGTCTCACTTTCTTTATTGGGCCCTCCACCATTCTGCAAGAATCGTGAGCTAAACCAATCAGTTAGTAGATGATGGGCCAAAGCATATAGAATCTTTCGCCACAATATAAATATCAAGTTTAGAAATGAATCACTTAGAGAAGCTGATATAAATGGGCCATAGTCAGCCTGTCTGCTCCACTTTCACCCAAGTGAGTGCTTCATTAGCCAGTCTCTTTCCACTGTGAGAGTGCAGTGCGAGATTGAGGGAGAGAGATAGAACCTGCTAAATTATTTATGGGTAAAATCCTACTTAATTGGTATCAAGATTTTAAATGGGGTCAAATGTTGTTGTGCAGCATCACACAGGCTGTTCTTTTACCCAGTGCAGGGGCATCGCATCAGATGCTGAGCGCACATCAATTGCATCCAAAGCCTTTGATGGGCACGACCGGCTGTGCCAAGTCAGGACCAAAAAGGGGAGTTAATGAAAAGAAAACAAGTTAAGTATATCACTCTTGTGGTTCATTAGCTTTTTATGTACACAGAATAGTAGTAGTCAATCACTGAAGGCCTTGTTAGCCACCTAGCTTGTGCTAATTCAATACACTTCATTGAAGTCTATTATTACTGCAGAGTAAGTGATGTGATGCGCATGGGAAATTCTACAATGGTAATGTGTGTTATATCACTTTCAAATGTGGGTAAACTACTTTGAAAGACTTTATTTACCATATTTTAGCGCTGTGCTGCTCTGTGTTTCTCCATCTGTGTTTGTCTTGCTTTATATTGTGTTTGTTTAATTTGTTCATTCCGTGTGTATTTTTTTTATGTCTTTGAATGTCTAGCACTATGTGTTCCCCTAATCGCTGAGCTTTCCCAAAGGGAAATGCTATTCCTCAGATGTTGCTCTTTCATAGCTCATGAAACTTAATGTGCTCAATCTTAAAGGGATAGTTCACCTAAAAAATTTAATTCTGACTTCTTACTTGAAAAACCACAGTTTGTATTTATAGTTGGTGTATATTTACATTATATAAACAGAAATGCAAAGGAGATTATTTCTTTCTCAAAACAGAGTTTTGATTTTTGGAGAGTTTTGAGAGAACAACTTAACTATATGTACACTGTAAACAGAAATGCAAAAAGATAAAATAAATCTTTTTTGTCCTCAAAACATTGAGTTTTGATTTCAAAGTTAACTAATTATAGCTATGAGTGTGTTCACGTGCGAGCACAGCATGTACACCACGAGTCTAGGTTTTTAAATAGTATGATTTTTAAAGTCTTTTTTGCTCACCAAGCCTGCATTTATTTGATCCAAAGTACAGCAAAGACAGTAAAATTTAGAATTTTTTATTATTTAAAATAACTGCCTTCTGTTTGAATATATATCAAAATGTAATTTTTTCCTGTGATTTCAAAGCTGAATTTTTTGCATCATTACTCTTCAGTGTCACATGATCCTTCAGAAATCATTCTAATATTTTGAGTTGCTGGTCAAAAAACATTTATTATTATTATTATGTTGAAAACAGGTTTCTTTGATGAATAGAAAGTTCAGAAGAACAGCATTTATCTGAAATAGAAACCTTTGTAACATTATAAATGTCTTTATCATCACTTTTGGTACATTTAAAGCATCCTTGCTAAATAAAACTATTAACTGAAATAATTTCTCTCCCCACCCCCCAAAAAAAGAAAAATAAACTAAATGAATACATAAAATTATTAGTCCAAGCTTTTGCATGGTATAGTGTATAATGTTACAAAAGCTTTTTATTTGTGTTCTGCAGGAGAAAGAAAGTCCAACAGCTTGGAACAACATGAGGATGAGGATGAAATATTTTGCAACTATTTCTTTATCAACTTGTCTGAAATATTTCTCTTAAAATTCCTTAAATTAATTTAAAAAATGGACTATAATTTACTTTTAAATTAAACTTGTCAAGTCAATTTTGAGACATTGTCTCTTCTGAAGCTCTAGAGGAGACACATGTGAAATTACTGGGGTCTTCTTTCTTAGAAGCAACATCTGTCAAGCAGTATAGTTCATTGCTGAGGAAAAAAAGAAAGAACATTAAAGAGATTTCATTTGTAGCTTTCCAATGGGTTTCCCTGAGTCATTGCCTACATATCTGTCTCTCATTCTGCGTGACCACTGTGCATCCAAACTAGACAAACCTTGTCTTGTGGAGCACTGGAGACAGCCTAATGCTTCTAGCACACTCTCTTTCCTCCCCTTTCCTCTTTCCCATCCTCAAACAGGTTGGCTAGACCGGTCTTCACTCACCCACACCACTGTCAGGCTTTGGTCTGGTCCACTGCAGCGTCTGCAGTCGGCCCAGCACAACCTCCAGCGCATGGACGCTTCATTTGATGGCTTGAAGAGAAACCCATCCCTCAGAGAGGAGTCTTCACATGGTACATCAGTGGAGAAGAGCCGGGTGCTGTCTGCGAGGGAGAAGTACGGAAATGGCTTCTCATCAATCACCTTCCGAGAGAGGCATGGCAGGAGAGGAGGTCTCAGGGGAGCCGAGGGAAGAAGCGAGCAGTCAGGCAGCTGTCTACACTGGCTGCAGAATGTAGACCCAGACTCGAACGAGACGTGTCTCTAGTGTGTATACCGTACGCAGATGTAGAGGTAGATGCGCTTCTGTGCTTTCGAGAAGAGACGGTAGATGGAAATGGACAGGTGAGCAATGGAAGAGGAAATATAAATATGTGTTATATGTTGTTGTGTCTGTCTTTTGGGAGATGCTTATGGCGAGGTTCTTGTGTGTTTCCATCTTTAAACTAGATTTCTCATTACAGTATTCCAGAACAGTAAAGTCGAAGTATCCCTGAGTCATAAAAGCCCTGTACACGGCAAATCCTCTCAAACTGTCCACAACAACCTCCATCTTGGCTCAGCTTCCAAGACTCTCATGCAAACTAGCCTAAAGCTGTGTGAAACAGGCAGTGTATTCCTCTGGCTCAGACTAAAGAGATGTGTCCACGTCAGCTGGTCCAATTCTGTCTTGCAGACGTCGAAAAAGAAACACCCCCAGCGAGCCGCTCTGCCAGGACCACCACATATAACCGGGGGTAATACAGAGAAGGCAGCTTTTAAAAAGCCCATACAAGTTAAAAAGACATATTTTTAAGAACTTGTAATATTTTAGGTGTTGCTGACCACTTTCTTGTTTTCTTGTGGAACAGTGGCTTCCAAATGTCCATCAAGAGGAATCTGGGCTTTTATTGTGCTGCACAGTGGATGCACACAGCTGCTGCTCCAAGATGTTTCATGGTGAGAGATTTCCACGTTTGAAAAATCACTCCAGGGTCTGTGCTTTAATAAATATGTGTGAAAAATGGATTTGACATATAGACTACTGTGAATGGATTTGCACAACAATGCAGATATAAAAACAGCTCCTTGTTGTCTTTTAATGTTTTCGTTTGGTTTGATTTATATTGGTTGATTCACCCAAAACACTAACTACTAGAAAGGGCAAGTTGTCCAGGTTCTCTTTATTACTTGTTTCTTAACTGTATGGTGTTAAGTTTAATTTCCACAATCATTTGTTTGATTTACAAACAAATGGCCTTTATGAACCAGTATTTTCATTAATGGAACTGTGTCAAAAAAGTGTCAAACTGCTTATGGCTTGAATCAGACTCACTTAGATCTCTATGATGACAGTATTAAATGGGAACTAATCCACAATTCCTTTTCAAACACACACATACTGGCAAAATGTATATATTTCAAATGCACTGTAAAGTTGCTTTGGGCTAAAGTCTCTGCCAAATGCATAAATATAAATGAGTGTAGCTTAACTGGTAGAGTATGAAGTAGGGAGCACACAAACCAACAAATATGTTACTTTAAAGGAGAAGTTCCCTTTCAGAACAAAATCTTAAAGATAATTTACTCACCCCCTTGTCATTTAAGATGTTCACATCTTTCTTTCTTCAGTCCTAAAGAAATTTCTCTTCATATAGTAGACTTTTATGGTGCCCCCGAGTTTGAACTTGCAAAATGCAGTTTAAATGCATCTTCAAAGTGCTCTAAACCCAGCCGATCCCAGCCGAGAAAGAAGGGTGTTATCTAGTGAAACGATCATTTGTTTTTGTTTTTTAATTGCCAATTTATAGTTTTTAACCTCAAATGTATTTCGGTTCAAAACAATTTGATTTTCTTTGCACGTTCACTTTGTAAACACTTGGTTGGTACTTCTGCACTGATGATATTGAAGTTGGAGGAGAAAATGAGAACCGGAATACACAGACTTCACGCAGAGCTAGACAAGATGAGTATTTGAGGTTAGAAAGTATAGAAAATAACTAGTATTATAACTATTATAATAGTATTTAAAAAATAACCAATCGTTTCGCTGGATTCTTCTCTGCCGGGATCATTTAGAGCCCTATGAAGCTGCATTTGAACTGCATGTTGGAAGTTCAAACTCACAGGCACCATGGAAGTCCACTATATGGAGAGAAATCCTGAAATGTTTTCCTCAAAAAAACATCATTTTTATGACTGAAGAAAGAAAGACATGAACATCTTGGATGACAAGGGGGTGAGCAAATTATCTGTAAATTTTTGTTCTGGAAGTGAACTTCTCCTTTAATGTTACTTCTTCTAAAAGTGATCAATGCATAAAATGTGAAGCCAAAAATTATCAGCATGTTTTTTTATTGTTGTAAGTTATAAATTCTCTCTTTAGGAGATGTTGAGACTTTCCGTGAGGTCACATATTTATCCTGATAAGGTTCCAGTTACCCATGGATGGCAGTTCTCAGCACCTCACTATCTCACTACCATACGGACTCTCTGCACTCCGCCTGAGTTCATTGATTCCAGTGAAGATGGTCGATCAACCTACCTGTGCTCTCTGTTTCTCTCTCTCTCTCTCTCTCTCTCTCTTGCACTATATCAATACTCTCATCTACTTTACTATCGATCACCTCTCCATCCTCTTTCTCTCCATCGTGAAGTGGCCTCACCATAATGTTAATTTTGTGACAGATTTACAATAAATCTGAGATTATTATTTAACTGTTCCGTCTTTGGCGTTTTCTGTGATTTACCGTTGAAGTGGGAAGGAAGAGTTATTGTCGACGCAGATGTCCCACGTCGAACTAGAAGGTAAGCCTGGTCGTAACTCACTACCCAAGTGTCTAGTTAGTCAATCACTTGTTCTGTAATCACAAATGCTGCCAGATATTACATGAATGATGAGTAGCAATAAAAGATCTTGCTTTTTTCTGTACCGGGTCTTAAGTGTTATTGGCTGAGGCCAGTTTGTCCCAGGAGAGCTAGACTGTGAAACACAATCCCCTGATATGAACTGCCTCATTGCTTCTGACACTCCTACTGCTGCTATGTGTTGGTATGGTGGTTGTACTTATATACACATTTGTGTGGGGTGTGAATAGTAGACTAGTGACATCATTGGGACAAACAAGACTATGAATATTATAATTTCATCCACTGATTTTCCCAGCATCTCAGTCTGCAGGTCAGGAGTCACACTGACAGTTGGGAACATTAGGCTATATATTATTATTAAATTAATAATATATAAATCAGTTCTAGTCCTTAAATTTGATTGGAGCAGCATTTTAAAATTGGTAATATACAATCCCTACACACAAATACTGTATATCTATAAAGAGATCTATCAATCCTGTCGATTTTTTACTAATTCTTTCTTTATGCCAGTAGGAGGCGACGAGTGACTGTCCTAATTAGTGAATCATTTAATTATTCAGTCAAAGGATGACTGCTTCGTTCAGTAATAAAACAAGTGAGTCATTAGAGTTGTTCACTGAACTGATTCATTCAAAAGTTTCATACAGGAAAGAAACAATGCAATGTTGTATTGCTAGAAGAAGAAAATGCATTGGCGGAGGTGCAAATGAATCAACACGGACTCTCTCATCTTATTTTTCCGGCCATTTGTAAACTGAATGTGTCTGGTCTACCATGTCATTTGCTTCCAGCTATTTTTAACTGTACCGAACAACTTGTTTTGCTGCAAACTGATGTGTCTTACCATATTATTTTAATGTAATACCTTAATTATGAATATACTGGTTTGTAGTGCAGACAGTTTTAGCATTTACTGCACTTTGTTAGTCCTCTATGTATTTCCCTATAGCGGCTAATAAACCAGAAGTCTTGCACATTCACAGAAAATAGCTCACTTCCGCAATGAAAAATAAGGTGAATTGTTTCAGAAATAAAGGTAAGGCAATAAAAAAAAAATTTTTTTTAATTGACATTTTCAATGAAAACAGTATCACACTAGCTATTGTAACACTGGCTGATGTTGGTCTGGTCATTAGCACAACTGTTTTGTAATATCTTAAGATAGGCCTATGGGCTGCATCTGAAAGCTATAAAATGCAGGCTTCGGAAAGATATTCTTGTGAAATTAAACTTTTTACTTTATATAATATATGATATCTTGACCATGATATACTTTATGAGTAGTAATAGTGTAAACAACATAAAAAGCAATATTATTTGTAATAATAGTATTTTATAAAAATGTTAAAAGGGCTTAAATAAGTAGTAAATAAGAGTAATATTTATAATATACTGCTAATAATAATGACACTGCCTCTAGTAACCTGTTCTGCAATAATACTTGCATCAGTGCTTTTATTTATTTAAGCAAAAAATAGCTGCCATTCATTCAGTCGTCTTCTCAGACACACAGACCTTCGGCAGGCAATGACATCGAGGTTTTTATGTATTATTAAAGCACTTATATATAACTGTATAGGATCGTTTTTCTCCAAAATGTACATCTTAACTGTTAGGTAACCTAGCAACCGCGTCACGTTACGCTTCCTCTGAAGCCTGTCCGAAACTGTTCCCGGAGTTGCCTTCGCATCCTTCGAAGTCATTGCCTGATAGGGCAGCAAGGCAGCAAGTCGGCTGCCTAGGCTTTCTGACACAGCCATTTTTAATTATTATTATTATGCCGTAAACAACAACAATTAGGACGCAGCCATGGTTAAGATATATACTGTTTTCAGGACGCGTCATCAATCGGCCATATTAGCTGAACTGAATGTAAACAATGGCACTTAACCGAACATAACTCGCATATTTTGCTGATTATTGCTGCTGAAAATGGTCAGTTATTGTCATGTTTTGGGCTGTACTAATCAGTTGGGCTTGGAAAAACATTAAGAGAACAATAGACTGCGAAAATGGACAACAAATCAAGGAGGAGAGTGCAAAGAACTGAGGAACAAAAGGCGTTTGTGGTTGGCCAAACTGAACCAAGATTTCCAGGTCAAGAATCTTGACAACATTTGTGTTTGTTCTTATTTCCGGCCAGGTAGGTGAAATATTAGGCTAATATCTTAATTAATACTGGTTGTACATATCTTTACCACCTATTAACTTTATTTAGTTGTAATATTGCATCCTTTCCCGCTTACTGTTCTTCTCTGTATGATTTAGCTGCTTCCACAAATTTTGTCTGTGGTTTAAAAAGCATAAGCTAGCAGAACAACTTATTCAGTACATGTCATTAACCACGCAATCCATGCTGTTGTCAATATGGCCGTGCATCCGGGTACATTAACTGACCAAATCGTGCTGTAAGTGCAAACTCTCTATAGCCTAGTTTCTTATTTTTGATAACTTTTGATGTCATTAAAAATCCTGTATGGATTCAATCATTTTATCTTAAAGATTTCTTCCATTAATAAACAAATGCAATGTGCAGGCTCATTGCATTTGTTTTGATGGCCATACAGTAGAATTATACTTTTTAGTCATAGAGATGGGGATGAGACAAAGCAAGTGTTAATTGTCAAATATACTTGTTTGTAGTCAAAAAAAAGACTACAAATGGTTTTTGAATGGTTTTCAGCCTGTTCACAACGAGGAGATCAAGCATGACAGCTTTATTGATACAGGAGGCCAGAATAATTACACAACTGTGGGCTGACACTATTGATCACACTATTGATAGAATCATATTTTAATGCAAAGCTCTGTTCCTTGAACACACAAACAAACAGCAGGTGGGAAGTCTTCAAGGAGTAGCTGATCTGTCCCAGTAAGAGACAAAACATCACACATGCTCATACAGAAAATTTAACAGTAACAGTATACAATAAGGTTTTATTAGTTAACATTAGTCAACTACTTACATTTATTAATCTTAGTTAATATTAATTTTAACATTTACTAATGCATCATTGAAATCACAAGTTGATTACATTAGTTAATGCACTGTGAACTAACAATGAACAACTGTATTTTTATTAACTAACGTTAACAAAGATGAATAAATACTGCATTAAATGTATTGTTTACTGTTTGTTCATTTTAGTTAATACGTTACAATAAGGTGTCATTTGTTAACATTTAGTGTTTCTAAAAAATTCACACTAATCATTCAGCCCTGTTTGAAGGCGTGCTAATATATGCTACAGACAGACAAAAAAAAAATCCTTCCAAAGAAATAGGAGAGGGATGAACAGCACTTTATAATATATAGGAGGACAGTAGTGATGATGATTCTGTCTGGTTTGATGATGATTTGTACTCTGACTACTGGCAGAATGCAGGGCTCTTACAAAAGATGATGTTGTTTAAATGTCCCATATGACATAATATGACAAGAGGAAATAGCATTAATAACAGTCACCCAGAGGGGTGACTGTGAAAAGGGGGAAGAGTGTACTTAGACTTAAATTACATCCGCCCTATGCCCTATTTCAAATGTCAGTCATCAAACCAGTATTTTGGTTTGTTGTATTAACTTTTTTGTTTGACTTTTCCCACAGTGCTTCATATATTTTCATTCTTTCACCACAAAGTTGGTTGCCGAAGTCCAAATGCAACATATAGTAAAAACGAAACAGGTTTTGTGTGTGATACTGAGAGGCATGAGCTGAAAGGTATTGATGCGTATGGTTTTCCGCATTATCACCCTTTGATCCACACCTAGAAAAACATTAAGCTTACATAAAAAGGAAAGGCCAAATTTATTACTATATGAGGGAACAAAAATAGTCCTTACGACTCGTTAAAATGAGCAGCACTAGACCGTGTTTCCGTTTTGGCAAGGAGTTCAAAGCACATCTCTCGTTCATTTTTTCCATTTCAGCCAGACCCTGAGCCACTGGGGTGCAGTTTCACAAAGATCTTACCACTGAGTGGTTTTCAGATTTAAGGGCCAAAGACCCACAAATGTTCTTGGCTGTGCAATTCAGTCACAAAACGTCCCGGTTTCAGCTGTGAATATAAGTCTGCTCTGATAGCAGATCAAATTTACCTTTTGGACACATTATGGAATCCCACAAGTTCCGTTTAATGAAGATTGATTAGGTTAAACCTAATTAAACCAGACCAAGTATGCAATAACTTTATCTAGTTATGGGGGCAGGTAGTAATGATGAGACATGCAGTCGCTTCTGAATCGGATGCCAAGTAAAATACAGTTTTCCTTTTATATGGCCAATTGAACGAGCAGAGTCTGCTTTAGGAGGCAATCCATCCTTTTAACTATGCCGTCTGCTTACGTAGTACTGCTGTTACGATGGATTACACAGAGAATTAAATGAGTGATTACTTTTAAATATGTTGTGATATGCTATACTGTTTACTCAGGATGATGTAATTGCATAGGCTAATAAATATTGTCTTAGGCATCTTGGAAAGTGGACTTTATATCCAACACACACACACTAATGATAAAACAACTGTTTTTCGAAAGCACAGTTGTCTGTACCCAGACAAAAGCTGTTGTTTCATCTGAGCAAGGGAACGGCGATTCCCTGTGACAGCGTGATGGATATAAGTAAGCTGCGTATTTACAGAAGCTGATTGCATTTGAAAAAGAAAGAGTTTTCCACCCATCCTTCCTCTTATCTCCGGTCATAAATCACCCCTGCTGGCCTGCATAAATGGGGCTCTTCATAAACTTGGCACAAGCAATTCCATTTTAACCTTTACATGTGCCACTGGTCATACACTCTAAATGCAGACTGTGACCCTCGTGACCTTGGCCATTCATATTTAATAGTCATTAAGAGCCAGTGGCAATCTAGACAACAAAAACAGCATCTACCGCATGACGGGTAAAATGATCATTAATGTGTTTTCCATAAGGCATGTTCGTAGGTAAGATATGCATAAAGATGAGCAGTTTGGCTTGTGCGCTGCTGACCGCGTCGTTCCATTTCATCGAATGCTCCATAATCAGTCTTATGGCCATGCTAACCTTTGACTTGGGTCCCCACTGTAAAGGCATTGCTCTTTGCCCCTAGTCCATTAGACCTGGCTGAAGTATACCTTTATAATTGCCACAGCGACCATCAAATGAACATATGAAAGCATGGTGGGGATGGGTAGAGGAGTTTGGCTGCTAACCTTTTGGCCTCTGGGTCAACATGTGCGCCAGATGCTTTTGTCAAGACACTTCATTCTGCCTCTAGCTTTGTACTGTATGGTTCGGCATGTCAAGATTATTGATGGACCCCCGACAAATATTTTATAGTTTGTGTTCGACCTTTGACGTCGGCGGAGCAAAATGACAGCAGACTATGTGTCACCTCTGCAAACTACATCAGAATGAATGGCTGCAATGGTTCAATGAACCTGGTTTACATTTTTAATGTTTCTATGGTCAGCGATCTGTGCTTATTTTCGTAGATTTTAATTTGGCTTTCTAGTTAATAGATGTTTGGTTGCATTTGCTGACCCTTGTTAGAGGCCTTCTTAGTTGCTGTTGTTGTTTTTTATGGACCCTGTATAGTGTTATGAATCCTGAAAGCAGTTTTCCTCCAACAAGACCCCTTTAAGAGTGACTCAGTGGCAACATCAAAGGCTTCACAAACCCCCAAGTTACTGCACTTTACAGATATACATAACAAACCATGACAAATGCATTGTGCCTTGTCTTGCTTGTTTGGTACTAGACGGCTCAAAGGTGTTGCTGCGTTTCCATTCCATTTGTTCTTTTTGTTTTTCTTCTGTATGAAATTTTGTTGCGTGTATCAACAGTCGTCCAACACTTTGTCCACATTATGTGTTGTAGCTAGACGCTAACTTACCGTACTTTGCTCTGGCTATCTCAGCACACCAGGCGGGCACAAAGCGAGGAAAAGAACAACAAAACCCCTCAGCTAGCCACCCTCCCCTTTAGCACCGTTAGCCTCTTCATAACACAGACCCAGGCTTAAGCTGAAGCACTGTGATTAAGATAAGCCCAACCGCAGCTGGACAATTACCTGACAACTAACCTTTTCTGGAGCCACTTAAGGATGTAAGGACCCCTGAGAACTGTTGTTTTTCTGAGAGGAACACAGCTCTTGACAGCAAGGAGTCTGGGAAGAGGTTAGCAATGAGCTAGTATCATAGCTGAGATTACCTAATTCCACCCACAGCATCAGTGTTGAAGGACTTTGTTTCTAGACAGAGCCGAAAGGGCATTAGGATTGATTTGGTCTGAGGTACAATAAAAAGAAAAGAAAACAAAGTGTTTGCACTGCAATGCCTTCGGTTGAAGGACAGTAAATAATTCTGCTCTTAGGAGACTGAGAACTTGAACCTGAATGAGTACATCTTGTGGCAAAAGTGGCAGATGGTATGGGATGAATGTATTCATGTTGAAATGATATGCTATCGAAATCAGCACTGATATAATTATGATACAATATTTTTTTCTCTATAAATTAGTGCAAGGTGTCAAACTAGTCATTCAGGACTTGATAGGTGAAGTATTATCTTCATGCAACTGATCTAGAGTACATTTTAAATCAGATTTTAAATATCTTTAGTTTGTTCTTAAATGCATGAAATGCAAGGAGAAAAATGGGAGGGAAAAAAAAACTAGAAGTTCCTGATCCTTTCAGGACCCCACTGAATCTACCTGAGATGCATTTTCAGTATTTTGTGCTTTTTTAGATTTTATTAGTCTTTAACTTAAGAAAATTAAAATATCTTTAGTTTGTTCATAAATGCATGTATTTGAAGTTTATTGTTTGCATTTTAAACTATTTTAACTATACAAAAAAGAAGTCTTTAACTTGAAAATTAAAATGTCTTTAGTTTGTTCTGAAATGCTTGTAAAAGTGTATTGTTCTCATTTTAAATGATTCTGTCTATGCCATGGTATAAAAAAAAGAGTAGAGACAAGAGTCAGTAAAAATGTTAACAATTACGTGAATGACATGACATTGGCTATTATTTATCAAGTCTTGAGTGACCAGTTTGACACCTTGCATACACAATTTGACTGTGTCAACTTTTAAAAGAATATATTTATAGTCTAATACTAAACAAAGCAATGCATTTTCAGAAAATATTCAAACCCAGGTGGGGTGATTGTGGGGTAATATAAAAAAAATCTAAATATTGAGAAAATCACCTTTAAAGTTGTCCAAATGAAGTTTGCATATGCATGTTACTAATCAAAAATTAAGTTTTGATATATTTACGGTTGGAAATGTACTAAATATCTTCATTGAACATAATATTTACGTAATTCCTAATGATTTTTGACATAAAAGAAAAATGTATCATTTTGACCCATACAATGTATTGTTAGCTATTGCTACAAATATTCCCTACTTATGACTGGTTTTGTGGTCCAGGGTCACATTTATGTGATGTAATTCCCTACTGTTCATTCAGAGTACTGCACTCAGACAGAACATTTCTTAAACTAAAGATTTGAAACAACCATCAGCTCTGAAAGTGCACTTTGTTTGATTGTGTGTGTGTGTGTGTGTGTGTGTGTGTGTGTGTGTGTGTGTGTGTGTGTGTGTGTGTGTGTGTGTGTGTGTGTGTGTGTGTGTGTGTGTGTGTGTGTGTGTGTGTGTGTGTGTGTGTGTCTGTGTGTGTGTGTGTGTGTGTGTGTGTGTGTGTGTGTGTGTGTGTGTGTGTGTGTGTGTGTGTGTGTGTGTGTGTGTGTGTCTGTGTCTGTGTCTGTGTCTGTGTGTGCATGTTGTATGTTCCAAGCCCTTTAGAGACCACATAGAGGGTCCTGGCCAGAGCTCCACACTCCCTCTCATCCTCTTCCCAGGCCTGCAACATCACAACGACAGGCCCCGAGCTAGCAAACACAGTCAGGGGTGAGTGTTTATAGGCTACATTTGTTAGGGTTCTCACTGTGGTGCTTAAATATGATATCCATATGTTCAACTAATGCACAGAAACTGTTGCTTGGTAGGATGGTGTTGTAAACATCGAGGAGGGCACTCACTCTTGCGATTGGCCGAGGCGAAGCGCACATAACCTGCACAGCCAGACAGTCGGTCATTACCAATCCATTCTGAGCTGTGAGTGGGGGATGTAAGTATTCAAGACTTATGGCTTTGTTCAAGTGGAGCGCGAGCTTTCTCCTGGGGTTAATGCCCGCTGTGAATGTGGCTGTCAGAATCGAGCTTCTCCCTGGTTTACGCTCGTGAGGCAAAGTCAGGGGTTATTTGCTGCTATTTTTACAAGAAACGGGTTGATTTGTCTTAGGCCATTACCGTCTATTATGGCCGGGAGTCTCCGGGAAGGAGGTGGGAAGCAGCAAACGCTGGCATTCTGCCTAAAGAGAAATCAATGAAACAAATTAATCCTTCGCAGGCCGCACTGACACAGTAATCCATCATTCAGGGGTGCTTTTACACACTGAATCAGGGAGCCAGGGCTGAGGGAGAGAGCCCCAAGGGATCGCTCGCTCGCACACACAGGCACGCACATACACACAAGGCAAGACATGAACAGTCTGGTGGCACCCGCCACACAGCTGCAATCCCGCAGCCCGATGTCTAAAGGGAAAGAGATGAAAGACGTAGCATTTATAATGGTCATTGTACGGGAAGTGTTCCAAGGTCGCGCCTAAGTCGACTGTCTGCGGTGTTTACTGCTTCTTGATTATCGGCGACACCACCTAAAAGCCAGTAAAGTCAATGACAGACATGGTACATGAAGGAGAGCTAAAAAGTCGACAAAGAATACGACAGAGGGAGAGTGCGCTTGGGCTTTGAGATTTCTTTTCCACCCACCACATCATGTGGTGTCGCATTGTTCAGAAAGCTACACATTCACTCACATTGTTCCAGCATTTAGGCTCTGTGATGCAGGAGTGCATTTGCTTGGCCTCTCCTCCAGTTCACTGAAGTGGGGCAAGTGTTATCACCAACAAAAATAAATTAGGGAAATGATGGGGGGAAGAGCACAATTATAACAATATATAAAGATTAACACTATATATAACCTCACCTTCCAGCCCCCAATCTTTAAACCGACCCAAAAAAATCTAAAAACAAAAAATTGTGATGTGCAAATGTGCCATAGTGGAGTAACAGACCAATAAGAGAACAACTTCATTGCACATGATAGGATCATGTGATCTGCTCTGGGAAACAACTCTGTCCTTTGAGAGTGTACACAATAATACTCCAGATAAAGCATATGATTTCAGACAAAGGGAAACACAGGAAATGAGAAACAGAAGAAAAAATGTCAACATGCACATATTCCAAAATAATTTATTTAGAGGCATTCAGATATGTCAAACTTCAACACTGGTCAGATCATAAACATGTTACATTGTGTACATTAAAAAATACATTATACATAACATTATAGTGAATTTTATCAATTGCTGTGCACCTGTGAACCAAAGCCCTTCAAGGTAATGAGGGGATGCCACTTACCTTTAAGCTTTTTCTGAGATGACTAGCAATATGGGGATATTTCAGGACAAGAGGAACACGATCACACACACTAAATAAATAGTCAATGAATATATTTAGCGACTGTGGTATGGAAGGCAGAAGGCACATATTTTATTTCCATGTTTGTAATACGAAGCAGTACACATTATTAAATAAGAAAATATACCTCATGAAAAGAATACATGGATTAAAATGTCTCTCATCACCCCAGGAAAATTCACCACTGCTCTTGAAGCTGAAAACATACAATTGTAAAATAATATTGTTTCACTAAAACTCTAATGTTTGTAATCCGCAGAGAATGCTCTGTTGCAAACCTCCATAATCATTTCAAAACAGAAAACACATGGTTTAAAATCAAATAAATCTAGCAAATCAGGAACATATGTTGACTGGTGAGTACTTTGTTTCATCAGTCAATTGATAATAGCTCAATAAACACATTGGCAGATAGGGTTCACCGCATATGTTGAAACTGACAACCCTGTCTATGTAATACCAGATGAAATCTGACACTTTCATGGCCGTTGTTATTAGACATAGACTGGTATAATATAGTACGAGATCATCCCTTTTAGTGCATTCATGCGTCATAAACAAATGGACCTCACATATATGTAAAAAGAGTCTGGATGTTTACGAGCATTACAATAGGATGACTAGATCTATTTATATGGCTTGCTTTGTTCATTGTCCCACATTTTCCTGTGATTAGCTATTCTGCAAAAAAATGTTTGTCATTATGTAACCTAACAAATATGTTACATGTTTTAACAACTTAAATTTACTCATTTTATTCAAGCAATAACTATTTTGTAATTTGACTGAATTAACCTGACTCCAAAGTAACATATAGTCAGATCAAGAAGAAATAGCTAGAAATAGTTTGTATATTTTACAAAAATTAAAACTATAATTAGCTTGAACTGTTTTGGTTATATAGCATATAGGTTATAAGTAATCCCTCTGTCATCTTTCTTTTATCTCTATCTTTCTGTTCTGTTTTGCAGTCCTTGTCTTTTGCTTATATGATGTGCCTAATTTTGTGCTCAGAGGTCAGGGAGTTTACTGCTGACTGGAATTTAAGATCTGCAGGATGTTCAATTCACTGAAGGAAAACATACACAGCTTTCCATGCAGGAAGTCCCTCACTAACTGCTGTCCTAACCATGGGGTGGAGAGGCACATTTGGAGTGCCACAGCTGTCTGTAATCGGTCCTCTTTCACTTTTGAAAACACGCTGTTTCACAGATTTTTAAATAAAAGCTCTGGTAACCTGCCTATATTTATCAAAAGCTGATGTTTTAAGAGGTGAAGAGGTATGTGTGTTTGGGAATGACGGCTGCATTCTTGTCCTTTGCAGACAGATAGAACTGATAGAGGGACACTCGGTGTACAGTGCAAGAGGTTGACATGTAAACGGAGGTGCAGGTGATGTTTTTACATTCTATGTGTTTATTAATAAGCATAATCAAAACAGATGCATGTGTTTTTCCACCTAAAGCCTGCGGACATCTCATAGCTGCCCGTCTTTGAGAATCTGAAAAAAAAGGGAAAAAGATTATGCTTTTTGAGAGTGTGCAATTATCTTATTTGGCTGAAAGTTCACAGAGCATTTTCTTTAAAGAGAGGCAGGCAAATTCTCAGGTAGTGTGTCTATTGCCTTTATGGGGTGAGTGAACTATCTATTACTAAGCTCAAAACATATTCTGATGAAGACAGAGAAAAAAGAGAGACTGAAAAATACAGGAATGCATTATTTAGTGCCTTATCTTCCCTACTTTATTGCCTTTGACATGGAAGCATACATGATAGCAGCGTTCAATCATCATATTTAGTCTCTAAGTTCTTTATCAAAAATATCATGATAGAAATCATGAGGAAACTTTTTTCTTAGTGACAGGAAAGCTGTCATGCTCTTGTTCAGATTACTGATTCACATTTTGTTGTTTAAATCCATAGTGGAAGGTCTGTTACAATGCTGAACATATGACTGAGGGCTACTGGGATTGAGACTAAACAGATACAGTATGATATGCATTGTTTACATAAATACACTACACCACACCCTGCACAATTAGTTCTGTAGTTCATTCTTAGTTATGAATCTTGAATCAAACATAATACATCTTTAGCAAATCTAGAGTCTGATGACTAAGGGAGAAAATGTAAGTGACTTCTGATGCTTCATTATATTATGAAGATGATTATGTCATAAGGAAGCTATTATTGATATGTACTGGTATTCACACTCTGAATCTGAGCACAGCTGAGCCAAACCTGTCACATGTTATATCATAGTGTACAAGACAATTTCCGTCATAACTTAACAAAACGTGTGCATGACAAATGTTATACAAGCAAATATATCAGCAGATGTAAAACTGTAAAAGCAGTTAATACTGTATATTTAAATAATAATAAAATAGTGTACAAGATAGTGATACATAGTACTGTGAGTCAAAATATACTTGACTATAGTAATAAACTATAGATAGAATTATTTTGTGATTTGAAATTAAGAAACCTGGCAAATATTTATTCTGAGATGATACACTAGATCAGTCATAATATGTTTGCTTTGCAAAGGAACATTTTTCTGTGCAAAAAAAAAAAAAAACTTAATCTATGCTCAGTACTACTAATATGTACAATTTAGGTACTAATATGTATCTATAAGGTACTAATATGCACCTCTTATAAGTACATAAGGTATGAAAGTGTATCTTTTGAAAAGTACATTTTCAAATAGCTATTAAAGCAACTTTACTCTTAAATAAAGACATACCATATCATCCGCTCTGACTATTCAGAGCTGTTCTGGACACTCATTGGGAGATCTCTGTGCCCAGTGAGTCATCAATTTAGCTGCCTGTTGGAGCTCTAGTCTCAAACAACCTGCTAGTATTTGCCTTAAAGCCCTAATGTTACTAACTACTCAGCAAAGTGAAAATTACTCACAGCCCAATTTCAATTACCTTATGACTCAACATTAGAGTCATAGAGCTGTTGCGTTCACTTTTTTTTTTCAAGTTCACTTTATAAGGAGAAGCCGAGTGGAAGCTATTTTCTTTACTTAGAATGATTCTGTAAAATGTTGATACTTAAAGCTGCATGTTTGAAGGTAGAGAGGAGGGAGATTACATTTTTGTAATTTAAAGTTTACTTTAGATAGAGTGTTTACTAATGTAGTTTGGAGGATATCTGAACATGTCATAGTTTTTACAGTACTTTGGTATATATAAAAACAATATAGCAGTATGAGTCCTCATTTAGTAAACATGCATGAGTAAGTCTCTTCTCACACCTTCTGTCACTTCTATCACTTCACCCCTGGCACCTCAACAAAAGTATCTGATATTTGTATGTGATTCTAACTGTGTATGTGGCTTATATTTTATGATTATAGCAATATTAACAATATTTGTCCGTGCATGGTAAAACTGTTTAGTTTGAGTGAAATGCACAGTGCATTTTATGTTGGAAAAGTCAGACATGAGGTCTCTTTATCTGTTCTCCTCTTGCACGTGTACATTATCACCCTTTTTAAAGCAATTAATCTCTTCTGTCTTCCAGCGTGGATGTGCGTAAGACAGACGAAATTCCAATTAAATTCCTGCTGCGGGTCGGTTTAAACAGGCCATTATGAATATGCGAGGTGACTCTCTACCACACACAACAAAAGCTCTTTCCCTCAAATACAGTCGCTTATCTGTACTCTTCTTTCCTAAGAATTCTTTTGCTCGTGTTAAACTGTGCTTATTTAGGAATATACGCCTTTGCTCTTGCTTGGAGATTCGTTGTAAAAAAAAATCACAACAAAACGTGATGACAAAAGGTTTAAGCAGATAATAGTAGGGTGGACATTTATTTTCTGGGCAATCTCTGGATTATAAATGATATGGGGATACTTCTTGATTTGGAGATGTGTTGAATTCCTACAGAATTAACTTAACCCCTTGTTTCCTAAAACAAATAGTGGTGAATACCAGGTAATAAGAAAGTTTACCTAATATGTCTGGATTGGTGTAATCATGAAATATTGTTTGTTTTTTCATGTTTCAGTATATCTTAAACAATATAAAACGTATAACAACAAACCTATATGACTGTATCCTGAGCTGGGTTGCAAATCACACTGTTATCGTAACTAAAGTCCGTATTCTAACCAGCACATGGCGTTATTGCAACTTTAGTGCATCGTTTAGAGGAGCAGGTGTTAGGTTTCGCTAATATGTAAAAGAGTGTCTCTTTAACACGAAAAGAGTGGAAATACTGCTTAATGTGGAAATTGAGTGTATTTTGTCCACAAATTATTTCTGAATTTAATAAAGTAAATGATTAAGAAAGTGTTTTAGACCTATTTATGCTGACTTCAAAGATGTTAATGAAAATGTTAAAAGATTTATTTATTTAGGCTAATTGTTTATACAAAAAAAATACTGCAGGAGCACATGTTGTCTTCTGAAATCATAGACATTAGTTAGAAAGCTTTTATATATATATATATATATATATATATATATATATATATATATATATATATATATATATATATATGTATATGTATATATATGTATATTTATATATATATATGTATAGCTTCTCTCACTTGCCATTAGTTATTTAGGCTATGTTTATCAAAGTAGGCCTGCGTAAAGTTATAGTGTGTTGTCTGCATGTAAATTCGGGCCTATCACGTGACATGCGTACACCGTTGAGTGGGCTACTATCGCTTTTAGAGCAAGTTTTATAACCACCCTTTTGGTCTCAGATGTTGTGTATACAATGACTTTATAATTATGAAACCGCGTTAATATTGTTTATTAAATGCTTCCTTGATTCTGATGAACTGAAAACAAGCAGAAAGTCCCACGAACGAAAAGCCTGCGTAGCTCTCCTTATCATATGAACGCTGTTACTTTCTACTTAGATAACGATGCTTTTGGGAAAACGAGCCTACGTGCACCTGACGTTCTACTGCCCATGCTTTAGGTAACCCAGCCCTTGTGGATATATCTTTATCTTTATCAAATGTTTTCCCATATCTTTGCTCAAACAAATGAAACAAGACGAGTCATATCGACACCTACAGTTTTACTGTCATTGCAAATATTTATTTTTAATAAGTTCTATTAAGACGTTAATGAATCGGTGCTGTTAGACTTCTGCCTAAAGCTTATGTGTGCAAGGCCCAATGACTTGTCAGAAAATGGATGCTTCTTTAGGACTAGCTGACAACATACGTTACGTGTGCTTTAGTGTCATTGTTGTGGTTTTCATGCCTTTTGAGGAAATTTCAGAAGCGTAAGGTAGGCTAATTATTGTGGGTCTAGGCTTGTTTTAACTGCTAACGGATTTATGATCTTGGTCTCTGAGACCATCCAAGGCAATTAGCACATAAGCTCTAAATAGATGATGGTTTGTGAGCAATAAAGCCATTACCTCCAGCATAAACTGACAGTTACTCTAACTAAACTCCTACCACAAGCTAACTAGAAAGAAAATTCCCCCCATTGTGGACAATTACTTTATAATTAATTCGCAATTTGACAATGCATTTAGTTTTGTGGGCCACTCAGAAATCTATAAGCTGTAAAAAATAACAATATTTTCCTACCTGTTTTTCTTCATCCCCAGTGACGGCCACCTTAATCACGCATTCAACAGAGCCCCACACTGGCAGTTAGATGGTTCGCCTGTTTCTACGCATTTTAAATAAAGACAAATAAAAAAAAAAACTCTTTATCTTTTTTTTCTTTTTTTTTCAAAGAAAATGAATCTACAGCGCTACAGTTGGCTATATTACACAAAATGTAAAGTGACTGGACATGTTTCTTTTGACGCTTAACCTACTGTACTACGCAAAATTCAGTAAAATCTTCAAACTCCTAAAACTCAAATGTGCCCAAACCATGATGGGAAACTTTAGGCCTTTATTATAGTAAACACAATTTGGGGGAGGGGGGAACGTTGGAGTGATTTTGTGCAAAACATTAATGAGTACGTCTTTTAAAAAGCCCATGCAGTAATATTAAGTGGCGTAGTTTAAGATTTTTTCCACATCTCTCCCCACTACCCTTTCCATTAAGAGCGATTAGATGATGTCCATTGAAAGTTGCTGATCCATAGAGAAAATGGCAGTGGATAAAAGGCGATTTCAAGTGACCTTCTCGTCCCTTTCACACCAATCTGAGCCCCCAAATAGTTAGGGATCAAATTGAACAAAAGCCCCCTCCTCTTCCCTTTCAACTCACTACTACTCAAAGTGACAACCCACCATCGCATTAGAGAGGCGCGCAATGTGTTTAAAACTCCGAGGTTATTAGAGACAGCAAAATATATCTACGACCAAGTACAATAAAATGTCTGGGGTTTTTTTCAGTTCAGAGTATTAAAGGATATCATGCAAAATCATGCCACAAGCAAAGCGCTTTAAACTGTGTATCACATTTATTTTCTCCGCAATTTTTAATTAAAATGTGTTGTGTTTATTGCAAGGTTGTTGTGATCATCTACTTTACAGACAGTTTTGATATATTGCTTTGTTGATGATTGTTTTGGACTACTTTTTATATTCAGTATTATATATATATATATATATATAAACATATTTAAATATACAACAGTTGTATAATATAAGTGATGACTATATAAATTTGCTCATTGCAGGCCTGGTATCAAGCAACATAGATAATTCAGACATGTCTTTAGTATAGATTATCCAGTCATTGTAAGCAATTCAGCTTCAAGGGAAGCTTTAGTGTGTCTGTACACAGACTCGGAGAGATATAAACTACAAAACCTAAAAATTTAGTGTGGTTAATAAAAATGCATTTACTTGTATACCTGTAAAAACTGCAAACACAAGAAAACAATTATATGTAATTTATAAATACTTTGTTTTCATTGGGACTTTAGTTAAATCTAGCATAAGAAGTGTCTCGGAAACATGAAAAGGGAAATCTTTTATCCCTGCTGTGTCCTTAGAGTTTATACCATCTAACCCGAGCGTATTTACATTCGTGCTCACTTGGTAGGAGGTCCGCCATTCGTGGGATTTTATTACTCGAGTAGCTCTTAGGGAGCATGCATTAGACTAAATGGTATATGTTGTTTATTGCTATTTTAAACGAGGTTGCACGGTCATTAGGAAATATAACACCATATTACAAATTGCATGAGGTGCTTTGAAACGATTAATTGTTATTATTAGCATTATTATTATAATTTTGATTTTATCACACATAATAACATTATAGCATAAAGAGGCATCTCTTGGACCATCATTGATTTCAAATAGACTAGTTAACATAGCTCACAGTATCATCCAATAAATTAACTAATTTATATATATTTTTTTTATAATGCTAGTTATCCCTCATATTGTCATGTGGAACATTGCGAGTAACTTTTTGAACATTGTCTTGCACTTTATTTACTTTCTATCAATAAAACGTTCATTACAACTAATGACAAACAATAGTAATTTACCATCTTTATGGAATTAACTCACTACAAGGCCTAACACAAAAAAACTAATATGATCCCAAAAATGATAGTTAGTCATATATAGTGAAATCTACTAAATATATTTTGACTGTGCTATAATTGCCTTTAATTGTGCAGATACCTAAATTAAAGATAGACCCAAGAAAAGAAGAGAAAGGCATATCTCAAAGCCTTTTACAAAGTACTTTTATACTTCTTTCAGCAGATTTTTTCTTTATCTCAATTTTTTTAAATGTTTCTGTACACGCGTCAGCCGTATTCTGAACAGGTCTATCGTATAATCGTTCTTTTAATCCGTTGACATTATCACTTAGACAAACAGACTGCTATCGATCTTTCCATTACGAGATCATACAAGACGAATAACACAGGTGAAAAGGCGTTTCTTAAAGTCAAACGTTCAGTCATGTTCAGCATCACTACAACGTTAGAGCTTTTTTTTTTTAGATTAAGTAGGTTAGTGCAGGTGATCGATAGAATTCTGTCCACCGATCTCCCGTGGTCTATATTCTTATTTCTTTCACCTGACAGTCTCACGTTCTTAATTTGATAGGTTTTTGAGCTTTTAGACACGTTTACGTACATTGCGAGCCTTTTATATGAACTTCAACTAATACTGGAATTGCAGAAAGTGAGAAAAGTACTTGCCTTTCAAATATGGACCAAACTGAGAAACCGCCGATCCCAAGTATTACCCACCAGTCGCTGGGCGCTCGCACTTTGAATGTCCAAGTGTCCACTTTACCATTTCTTCAGAGCTGTTTTCATGCGTGCCTTGTGTTCCCATTCGCTGTCCCTCTCCCTCTCTCCCCTCTCGCTCTCTTCCCTATCTGTGGAGTAAAACCTTGATGGTACACTTACAGAAGTTTTTCTTTGTTCGTTTTAATCTTATTCGTTTCACCTTTGCAAAGAACAGAGGACAGCAGCGTGCGTTTCTTCGAATCGCGGTGTGAGAAGAGACGGAGGAAGCTCCGCGGTCGAGTTGAAAACAGGCTACCTATTTGTAAATAGAGGGTTTCGTGAACGGTCGGATGTCGGTGTTTTGCCTCCTCCTAACTTCTTTCACACACTTTTGGACCTTTGATGCAAAGTTGATACATGAGAAAGTTGTAGTAAAAAAGTTTGTCAGATGATAAAGAGGTAAAGAGGTTTGTTTAATACCTAAAAACATTTTAATTGTCTTTTTTCTGTTATGTCAACTGGAAAGAGGCTAAAATAGCTTATCGCAAAAATCAAATATTTATAAATAGCCTATATTTATTGTTAAATAAAAACAGACTTAATGTTGAACAAATTGCACTATCATGATCAAAGTAAGACGTTTAAATCTTGCGTCTTACAAATACATCAATAAAATAAAAAATCAGAAAAACATTCATCCCACAGCGCAATTTATCTCTGAGTTACATTTGGAAACATGCTTAAAATGACAATAAATTACTCATTTTTATGTCGCTGTAATTGTCTACTGTACGCTAGATGGCAGCCCGATCCAGACATTATAAGCCTGTACAGCGCAGCCTTCGGCATTCATGCACAAAAAAGCCGGTTTCCCTGCGCATTATACCAAAAAACTTCACTCGTTAATAAATCTGTTAAAACATACACTGAACGATGAATTTTTATATTTTACACTATCAGAATAGTCTGATTCCTCTTCTGTGCCCTGCCTGGCTGCTTGATCTGTTCCCTATCACTGATAAAGCATTTCGCTATATTGATATCTTTTCAGTCAAACTAGTGGTAGTCATCGCGCGTCCCAATACTTTTTTTATTTAATCGCTTTATTGAGAACTGGGTATAATAGTGACATGTGAAGATATGGTTTATGCACTGATACGCAATTCCGAGCCGGTATTGTTCTGTCAAATGACGTAAAATGTCAATGGGTCCTTCACAGTTCAAATCTGGACGTCGAAACGGGTATTTTTGTAATTAAGACTACAGCTTCGAACAAAACACTTTCAACTTTGTGTGGCTTGCACCAGTCCTTCCGCCTCACGCGCATTTGTTTATATTTCACGTGCGCGTATAGTTCGCTCATTGCTTTCATCCCGTTTTTCTCCGCTTCTTTCTGGGGTTTCTTCCTCTTTTTGTGACAATAGACGGTCCATTCTAATCGGGTTTCAAAGTAAATAGCAGCGCAGGGGCGAGCGCAATGTAAATTGTGCTTGTCAGAGCCCTCAGTCGTAGGTAGCGAGGAGCGAGGACTCTAACCAATGGAGTGAAGGAGGCTTGGCTAACCTTAGCCTCCCATTTTCTCTCTCCCCCCTCGATGCAGGGTTCTGACCAGTCAGTCGCCTTTGATTATCAGTTGCCAGCAGCCCCTCTCTTGGCTCCTTGACACGAGCACCATATAAGGCGCAGCGATCTCCATAGAAACGTGTCAGTTTCAATAGTAGTGTCAAAGTTCACTATATACAGACATTCGCGCAGATCTCCGTTTCGGAAACATTGCTCCGCTGGTACTCCCGTTAAAACGCATTCTTTTTTGGGTCTCTGCTTCTTACATATTCCATTAGTTGTTTTTTTTTTCTTTTTTATCCTTGCTCTGTTCCTACTGGAGAGGTGAAACTACATAGGCACTCGGGCGACGTTGTTTTTTTTTTTCCTATTGCTGGACCAGATGAGCTTTATTCATGAACATAGATAGAGAAATCCGTTCTTCAGTGTTTCCTCCTCTCCAACCGCGAAGACGGAGAGAGGAGCAAGGAAGAAAAAAGAGGGGAATTTATTTTGCACAGCACTTTGGATCTCCGGTCCACCAGAAAGCTACTATTTTTGCTTCAACGTGAAGATTTTTTATTGCGGTATTTTTTAAGAAAGCTGTTTTTTTATTGCGTCTGGGATCGCTTTCTCTCTACACGATTGGGTTCCCGAATGGCTGACTGCAATTTACCTTGGAACTGGCCTCCCGACAACTGCATATCCTGATCGGGTGCCTTTTATATCGACTCCGGTATTTTGAATGTATTGATCCTTTTCTGCTTCTACTTTTTTTTCCTATGAGATTGAGTGCTCCGATTTGAATTCGCGCTGCCGTTCGTCCAAGACTTCCCTTTT
Organism: Garra rufa; assembly: GCF_049309525.1. Taxonomy (NCBI): domain Eukaryota; kingdom Metazoa; phylum Chordata; class Actinopteri; order Cypriniformes; family Cyprinidae; genus Garra; species Garra rufa. Next base: position 16,694,752 of record NC_133365.1, read on the forward strand.
CCCTGCTCCGATATCCGAGCGACCAGTTCGCTTGAAAGCACTTTTCGGGCCCGAGATATGGCAATGGTAGTTAGCGTCTGGCGAGATCCGCAGGAAGACGTGGCCGGAGGACCTCCGAGCGGCCCCAATCCAGCAGCTCAGCCGGCGAGGGAGCAACAGCAGGCGGCGTCAGCGGCACCACACACTCCGCAGACCCCCAGTCAGCCAGGACCCCCGTCCACACCAGGGACGGCTGGCGACAAGGGCAGCCAGAATTCTGGACAGAGTCAGCAGCATATAGAATGTGTTGTTTGCGGGGACAAATCGAGCGGCAAGCACTATGGTCAATTCACCTGCGAAGGATGCAAAAGTTTCTTCAAGAGGAGCGTCCGAAGGAACTTAACATATACATGTCGTGCCAACAGGAACTGTCCTATTGACCAGCACCATCGTAATCAGTGCCAATATTGTCGGCTGAAGAAGTGTTTAAAAGTGGGCATGCGGCGGGAAGGTGAATATATTTTTCTAAACACAACACACCATTGCTACACTCAGGTTTATTGTTCAGAGCCATGTTACAGAAAGCTCGCACTATACACGTACAAACGCGAAATAAATTTTGCTTTGATTGCTTGCTAAAGAGTGTCAGAGGGTGCTTACAAGCCGTAGTAAATCCGCGAGCATAGGCAGGATCAGCATGCATCCTACTAAAGTAATTTTGTTTGCATAGACAGGCAAGCATCATATGCACCCGTTTCAACTCAGCCAATTACATGAGATATTGAAGTCACCCATGAATACTGTATGTGTGTAAAAGAGAGAAAGAGAGGTGAAGTGTGTATGTGTGTGTGTGCATGTGTATGCGTGCGCTTGCGTGCTGTAAGACCGAAAAGCCTACTACACTCACTAACCCCATATTGTATACCTAAAATAAATAATAGCTAAGCTGTAGATTTATGTCTGAAAGTAAGATATCTGGATCAGTTTTTACGCCGTAGCCTAGAGTAAACGTTTAGAGGCCTGTCTGTCCTCTCTCAGCCTAAGCTGTATGCGAACAATGGCCTTTGCAACTTACAGTCTACTCTTAATAACTGACTGCTATTTATACCTCCTATATTGTTTAAAAAATAATTATTAGTTAAACGTAAGAATATGCCTGTATATATGTGCATTTTTGTTTGAAATCAATAGTAAAAACAAAGTCTTCTTGCTTGATTGTGGATAACATTTGTTTTGCTCCAGAGTGTTACTATCCTAAATGTTAAATTAACTGTAAACTTATTACTACTACACAAATCTATGCACGTGTATATCACAGGCATTTTATGTCAAAATAGTATTGGAGTGTAGCATTTGTAACAAGAAAGAGAACTAGTCCTACTGAATAGTCGAGATTTAAACACGGTCCTCGTCCACCACTACATGCACAAAAAAAGCATAAAAATATATGAATTCTAATGTGTACTTGTGTGTGTTTGTGTGTATGAAGACACAAAAACGACAGCGAGAAAGAAAGAGCTAAAGAGTGTTTGTATGTCTTAATATTAGCTGTTGAAGTCCATTAACAAAGGTAAACATTACCATCTAATAACCGATGAGGTTAGCAGAGCTTCAAAGACCATGTGAAATTATTTTTCTTCGAAACGCAATGCCGTAAACAGTTTGTTATTTAGTTGTATTGTAGATGTTAAACAGCAGTCTAGAGTAGGCTATACTCATGCACTCGAACTAAAGCTTCCACATCAATTATGTTTCTCAGTTCTGGATGTACATTTCCTCTCCCTTTCTTTCTTTTTGTCAGCGGTTCAGCGAGGAAGAATGCCTCCAACCCAACCGAACCCGGGCCAGTACGCGCTAACGAACGGGGATCCTCTGAACGGTCATTGCTATCTCTCCGGATACATCTCGTTACTACTTCGGGCCGAGCCTTATCCTACGTCTCGCTATGGCAGCCAGTGCATGCAGCCCAATAATATTATGGGGATCGAGAACATCTGCGAGCTTGCAGCTCGCCTGCTCTTCAGTGCTGTGGAATGGGCGAGGAACATCCCTTTCTTTCCCGACCTGCAGATCACCGACCAGGTGTCCCTGCTCAGACTGACATGGAGCGAGTTATTTGTGCTAAACGCGGCTCAATGCTCCATGCCCCTACATGTGGCCCCACTGCTCGCCGCCGCCGGCCTGCACGCCTCGCCTATGTCGGCGGACCGCGTCGTGGCCTTCATGGATCACATTCGTATCTTCCAGGAGCAGGTCGAGAAGCTCAAAGCACTGCACGTCGACTCGGCAGAATACAGCTGCATTAAGGCAATAGTGCTCTTCACATCAGGTGAGTGTGTGAGACGAGGCCTACTCACAGACATAAGGGGGCAATGCAATACGGGGTGGATAAGCTTCGGCATCGACGCTATAGCTGACTAGTGGGTCTCGAGCTGAATTTGTGCTATAAAATCTCTTTAGCGCACAAGTTATAAAGTGGTAATTCAAATGTGATCGATACAAAGCCATTCACAAATATTTCATATTTAATGTTGTGCAAAATGTCACATATTTTTGTGTTCAACACAGATGTTATTATATTTAAAGTATATTTTGCGATATTTGTGAAGGTTGACAAATATACATAAAGCGTGAAATACAGTATATCAGCTCGAATATGCATTTCACATTAATTCTACGTGTTTGTAAAATATTTAGACCAATATTTGTCCAAATATCTTTCCTATTTCTGCTCAACCACTTTGGTTCACTATAGCACATGAGGCCACAGTGTGTATACACAAATATACATCTGGGGCCCTCTCTGTTGAGAAAAGGTGACTACCGAGGCCTCTGTTATTAATAATTGATTTTAAGATCGGGTGATATTTTTTTAATTATTTTTTTATATCAATGCGCAGATATATCCATTAGATTAGTGTCTGTTTATATATTGAGGGGTTAATTTGCCAAATAGTTAAAAATGAGCTATGGTATAACAATTTTTAACAAAACATTGATTGACACCAGATTATCCTTACACCACTATAGCATTGTAATTTATGTTTATAATAGTATTTTTCTCGGCAACATACGATAAAAAAAGGTTTAAGCGGACTGTTGTTTTTGTAATAGTACTACACTACGTACGTATTATGTCTGAATTTTGATAATTTGAACTTCCTAGGCTATTATTTAAATTTTATGATTAATTATAGTGACAATAAAATAATTATTTTAGCGGTTGGAATTATATACCTACGTCTTGATAAAATAAAGTAGCCAATACCAACTACTACTACTACAATACCACAGTGACTACCCCTTCAAACCTCTCTTGATTTTAGGGCAAAGGTGCAAGACATAGCATACACACACACACACACACACACACACACACACACACATATATATATATATATATATATATATATATATATACACACACACACACACAGACACACACACACACACAGAATTTTTTTGCAATTAAGAAAACTTTTCTTAAACAAGACTAGCAAAGCTTGCTGGTCATGTTGTGTAGTGTAGCCATAAAATTTTGTAGTATTTTTTGCCTTAAGGTAAAATTAGAAGAGGCGTTCAAGTTAAAGTAGGCCACAGTCGGTTGGCCACTTTGTGTATTGCATTAATTCAGAAATATGTGTTACTGTTGAATGTGTATGGCATGCCAAGTCTCACACTTTACCTTTCTTGCCATTGTTAACAATGACTTGTTTACAAAGCACTCAGATATTTTCTGGACTGGTTAGCGAATCAGAACGTCTTGATAAAAGGATTTTCTAATCCGCAAGACTTAACAGCAATACGTTTTAGTAAAAACGATATCTTCTGATTCGTTGCCAGGCCGATGTCTGCATAGAGTTTTGGACACTTGGTCTATATGTTTCACGTGATGGATTAATAATTAATAATGCGCCCATTGGTATAGTCTCTTCGCGGGTTCTTTCTGATTAAATGTAAATCGTTAAGTAAGCTATTAACAAAAACATTCCTACACATACGAAACACATTACATTGTGTTATGCTAAATTCTCTCCGTTTTTTATAGCAGTGATTTCTGCACATGCTGGCTGCAGCGGAAAGTGGCCCATGAGGTCACATTACTGAGAGATTTTAGCAAGGACTTAGCACAGTTCAGAAGTTCAGGAGGTTATTGTATTTGACCGTAGTGTGCTCTAGTCCAGTGCAATTAAGATCAGTCTCCGAGGCATGGTGTACAACAAGCCCTTACACTTTAAGACCTTAAGACCGGAGAAAACGTAAACTCTTATTTTGAATATCTTCAACACAGCCGCCATATTAGAATACTGCCATAATACGTAGTGGCCTGGCGATGGTGTTCATGAGAGAGGACGTTTGGCTGAGCTGATGCTGGCAGTTCCAGTGGTTGAGCTAGCCTATATGTTTACTGCATTGGCGTCCATGTGGTATTTGTAAACATGTTTTGACGTAATGTCATTAATTGACATAGACTATTAAAGCAGAACAGTGTCTTGTAAAAATGCACGTCTTTCTCTGAAATTTAGGCGATTGTGTCCTCAAGCAAGTCCACGGTAATAAACGTGATTGTTTCCAGCGGCCTTGCCTCCTCATTCAGACTCACAGCAGAGGCAACTGCTGGTACAGGGAATCGGGCGAGAAATGACTCGGTAGCATCTGGAGAGCAATTAGGTCATAATTTGGTTATTACCATGCCCAATTCTCTGTCAGATGTGTAGCTGGATATTTCCATATTTGACACAAGGCGTGAGCGCCTTCTCCATCCTCTTCAGCCGAGCTTATGCACCCTGGTCCCTCCGTGCTCTTTGTTTAGTCTGATTTGTGAGCGTGCATGCGGTACGTCCCCTGCAACGCAGGGAGTACGTTCTGTTACTCTTGAGGGATTGCACAGACGTATTGTTTATTTATATTACAGGCAGCCTCATACGCTGCGTGATGCATGATGTTGGGCTCGTGTTTGTTCATCTCACTTTGTCAACAACACGTAATGCTGATGCTGAATGATAACCTGGGCCTCTTTTCTGTGCTGTGTTTTGTCTACTCAGACGCTTGCGGCCTGTCAGATGCTGCACACATCGAGAGCCTGCAGGAGAAGTCTCAGTGCGCCCTGGAGGAGTACGTGAGGAGCCAGTACCCGAACCAGCCCAGTCGCTTTGGCAAGCTTTTACTGCGACTGCCTTCTCTCCGCACTGTCTCTTCGTCAGTAATTGAACAGCTGTTCTTCGTTCGCTTGGTAGGTAAAACTCCCATTGAAACCCTCATCAGGGATATGTTATTATCCGGGAGCAGCTTCAACTGGCCCTACATGTCCATTCAATGATCCGAATGAGCGAGTGAAACAAAAAGACTAAAGGACCAAAATTCTGCAAGCCCTTTCAAGAAGACTATATATATAGGACCTAATTTCTGACCACTTAGGAAGACACTCTTTTTTGTCTTCTGGGACCGAAATGGAATATGTTATGTACAAAGATTAAAGAACTGGACGTACTCCCGTGTAAATCCATCGCCGTCATCAAGAACACTCTCCATTTTGTAAAATACTAGTCTTTATTTTCATTTTCTTTTTTTCTTCTTTTTTTCTTTTCTTTTTTTGTAAAGAACAAAATACGTACAAATAAAATGAAGAACATCATATGCGCAGTAAATGAGCAAGATTTAGCGGGAAAGAAATTTCCAAGCAATTATAAGAAATGTCCTGTGTCTATGTATCTCTGTTTTGTATTTTTTCTGGTTCTAAACCAGTTTTTTCTGTGATTCTATACTAATGATTTTTGATATAACCTTTTGCTTCTTATAATGAGTGCGATATATGTTGTTGAAGATATGTTCTCCAAGAATTAAAATTGAAGTGAGAATTTAAAAATAAAGAAAAACATTAGACAAATAAGACACAGTCTAATCGCAATGACAATTTCACTGATGGTTGAACCTTCCCCCACTTGATGCTATGGACATGCAACTACGGCAAATCTGACCTCATGGACATTTTAAGGAGAGGACACCGGTGAAACTTTTTCTTGGTCGTATGTGTGTGCGAGTGTGTGTGTTGAGTCAATCATCAGTCAGAGATAAGAAACATGAAAAATCAAAAGCACTTTTAATATATCATTTTCAAATACATTTTGTTTGTTTCGTCTTGATATTTTCGCTATTTCTTTTTTATTGGATGTTGCCTTTCATTTTTGCTCAATCCATGATATGCCTGTGCAGAAGGGTCGCGTGAAGTTGTGTGATGGTGACTATACTATTAAAAAGGAAATAGGCAACACTGTCTCGCTCTCAGCAAATTCAATGTTCTTCATGCTATTAATGTGCTGTTCTAATGGCGGGTATTTGGGATGTGCTTTTACATGATGCATATTTCTGTTTGCTAAGAACGAAGCCAACGAAAAAACATAGGTTTGTCATTTTTGTAACGCTGACCTGTATGTTGACACAACATTTCAAGCCCGTCAAGAACAGTTTTGAAATACTGTAAATCCTCTAAGATCAGAATACCCACAGATGTTACAAATGCAAGCATCTGATTACTTTTGGTGGCATATTTATTCTGTGTGCGTTTTGGGAGCACGTGCGTTTTATATATTATCTGGAGTCCCCGCACCGTGCGCAGAATTAGATTTCTGTGACGTTGCTACCGACTGGTTCAAAGATCTATGCCTGTTTCAGCGCATTAATGTTTAATATTTTTCCCAGGCTGAACTGAAAGGCTTGCTCATAGTCAGAGAGAAGATATACAGAAACACCGTCCCTCTAATAAGGCAATGAGGGTTTCTTCTTCTATCACCACATTTTAAGAAACGAAGTAGAGGGAAAAAGAAAACAAATCCATCTAAACTCGCAGACTATTATTATTGTGAGGTGATCGCGAACGGATCTGTGTTAGGACAGATGTTCTCACTAGGAACGCAGCAGCAGTTATATGTGTGATCAATCTAAGATATGTATAATGCCGCATGTAAGCCGGTCGATAGGAGCACTAAATGTGATGTATTGTACCGAGATAGAGAGAAATTCATGTGCAGCCACATATGATTGGTTAGAACCACGAAAGGAAATCGCTTGATGCTCACACGTGAGCGATTGTCCTTCATATGCACGTAAATACCTTTCACTTGTGATGTTTACGGTGGGAAAGAGGCGTGTTTCTATAAGTACTGTGACAAGAACTTTCGCTGACCCCAATGTCACTGAAATTTTTACCGAGCGCTGCTCTTTGTATTCAAGTTCGTTATCTGTTGTTTCCCATAAAAAGAGCATGACATAATCACAAAAATAAAATGCGGGTTTGGCCATGCCCTAATTATTCGTGATTCAGACTGTTTTTCAATGAACCTTCCAGGTACTAATACTGGCGGTGACATATGTTTCATTTAAATAATCTGTTCGCTTAAAGCGCCCTTTAAAGCAATTTGTGGTTGTACTATGGATTCAAAATGACTTGTAAGAAGCCACATAGACAAAATACTTATTCGAAATATATATGTTCGATGGGGAAGATTAATAAAATAGCGTTAATTTCTTCATCATGATATTTGGAGGGGCAATTAGCTTGATGGTGAATTTAACGATCATTTGTTTTATTTTTGCACCGCCTTACCCACCATGTATATTAGCGCTATAAAAAAAATCCATTAGAAAAAAGTCAAATGCAAGCGAGACCATATACTTTTTGTGACAATGTCTAATTGCGCATGGTTTTTTTTTAATCATATGGCCAGTTTAGGCTATTAGAAAAAATGCAATGCACAAGGTTCTGCTGATTTTATAGAGGACAAGCAGAGAGACTTTGTTGCTAGAAACCAGGCATTTTCACAAGAGGTCTAGCTATAAATATGTGGCGATATAGTCAATGTGCTGTCGATTTTTAAATCAAAGTCAGTAGGCCTGAAATTAGCCAAATATGACAACAAAGGCAAGTGTGCCCTTGTTTTCTTATATAATGCTTCGACTAAAGTGTTGACCATCGCATCGAGCTGAAACTTAAAACACTTTCATGTTTAGCAGTAATGAGATCAAAATCCCTGAAGATTTTTTCTCTCTGTTTCACGGGAAATAGCAGAATAAGAGGAACACGTTCTATTGAGATTTACATTTGTTGGACTTGAGGCTATATAAAGCAATAGTTGCTAAGGACTGAATTCGTGCCATGTGTTCCTAATTAACAAAGCAAAATGTATCCATAAAAGAACATGAATCATATGCAACAAGAAAATGGCTATTCTAGTCTCTGTTTGAGATGCATGTCGGCATATGTTGTGTACTAATGCACGATATTTGAATTTAGCCTTCCTTATTTGTTTTCTACTGCGTACATTTTAAATGCACATGATCTCATAATTGTCAGTCAGTGGTTTCAGTCGATTTCTTCACTTAGATCTAAAGTGGGTTAGGAGGTTAGCATGGCAGTTTTACCTCACGAAAAAGACTACCAAAGGACTAAGACACATACAGTTTTCCTACAGAAAATAAATAGTCACTGCGGGCTTGGAATGTAACTGCTGTTAGCTTAGTCACGCTTGACTGAGGTACGAGTGTTTATCTGACACATTTAGGATATTCGGATATAATTTATGGTTTTTGATGCTGTCTGCGTGGAGGGGAAGAACAGAGAGCTAAAATGACTTAGACATTTGTGTTATTTCGATCTAGGCCTTTGGTTATCACACTGGTAGTAAGCGAAATTTGTGTTGTTTAATAACAGTAATGTGCATGGGACTTGATATCGTTTATTTATTTGTTTAGACTTGTTAATGTGACTACTTGTACTATCTATCTACCTATCTTTGCATGCGGTCATCCCTCTATTCAGCAACACGCACATGATGATATTATGTTGATAAAGTATAGCGTTAAATTCAAGTGGAAGGTGATGTTGGGGAAGTTAATGTTTTAAAAATATTGTTTGAAAATCTTTGGCATTTTGTACTTTTTAATTACACAAATTGTCTGTTTACATTATGCCACAGAGGCCATATGTAGGCTATGACGATACATTTCTGTTAACATTCTCAATGATCACTGCATAATTCTACGTCCACAGAGCTCCCAGCAAGCTTAAGCCGTGGATCAAATCCAACACAACAGGATATAAAATATCCCCAGTTGTGAACGTAACATAAGGCGACGCCTGTGCTTGCATGTGTGTGTGTGCGTGCGTGCGTGACTTCGTTGAACCGTGTCCTATGTGTGTTCCACTTCTAGAGTGTGTGTGTGGTCGGGCCTGGTGTGAGGTATAGGCAGGCGAGAAAGCACAGATCGCTGTGTAAGCGATCCCTTTGTGTTGATTTAGGTAGACGTTTGCTGTATATAACGTTCAAGGCTGATAATATCATTGCCTCGCCAGATAAATAAAGCTTTGGCCAAACCATCGGGTCAGCTATCGATCCCTTCTGCGTGCAGAGAGAAAGGGAATGAGACGGCACAGGGACAGAGAAAAAGAGGGGGGTCTCTTATTAGCATTCCATACCCATGACCGACCACTGACAAGTAAAAGAGATATCTAGCTCAACGCCATACATCTCCTGCTCTGCATACTTTTCATTGCATAAGAAAGTTAATTACGCTTATTGTCAAGGACAAGCAACGGAGATATGGAAATTCAACGAAAATACGACAAATAAAACTACATCGTTTGTATTCGTAGGCTATTTTAATATTTAATTACTTAAATATAAGTTCTTTGTGAAAACGCTTAATTCAAGATTTCTGAGTGTGAATATTTTCAAATAAAATTACGTTTTTGGATGTAAGTATTTTTGGCGAAAAAAAAAGCGCCATAGTTTTGTAAATTGTTTACTTTTTTCACGAAGCAGCTGATCTTTTTAAAGTGTGGCACTGAGTACTGAATATAAGCAAATTCATAGCCAAATCTTTCTAAGGATACTTATGTAAATATAACTATTTACAGTTTCTTAACTCGGGGAGCTTTTCCACAAGGGACTTGTTGCAAGGAAACCCACAACCGAAAACGCGGTCAAATCTTGTCCAACAATGACAGCTTTTTATCATTTAGTCAGAGTTTTCTCCAAACGTTTTTTTTTTTCACTCCCACCCATCGTCCCGTCTTTATCTTTCTTTGTTGTTTTAAAATATGCATGTCTCTCCGGAATGCTAGTCACGGGTCCAAACTTTGCGTCCAACCTCCCACATGAAATGATCCCCCTTAAAGGGGGCTCAATATGTCTCAATCTGCACTTCAGTTCACTCAAAGCATTTGGGTACAGGGGACAGACTCCAGAAAAGCATAAATTAAAGGACAAGTCACCGAAGAGCGACTTTATCAACACGTCATGACGAAGAGTGGAGTCAGCGACAGCAAGATTTCGAAGTATTGCGCAGATGTCCTCCAAAAAAAGTAAGAAAATTTGTTTTCATTTCGTCCCCCTTAAACGCGCGTGTGTGTTAGTCAGGGCTCTCGGGTGCGCGCGCCCGTGGAAGAGCGTGCGTGCACGCGCGTCGTGGTAGAATAGCTCAATAGAGATGGAGAGAGCGCGGAGGTGGAGGGAGAGAGCTCTGTGGGAAAGCAAGAGACTAGAGGATGTCTCGACGTGCGTGTATGTATGACTCCGACTGTCATTAACAACAAATCAATCAACACGTGGCATTTAAACTCAAGAGTGCCAGTTTTCCGTGTTTGTCTGTGTGCTGAAGAAATAAATCACTGCCGGAAAAGAGCTTCGGGGAACGGAAAGTTTGCTTTGAAAGGAAAACGTGAAAGGAGGTAACCGAGGCGAAGCGACGCAGACGTAGTTTTAAATGCGAAATATAAATTACACTTTCTGTCTTATTTTAATAAGCGGAATGACGCCAAGTGATTACGATATTCGGCGGTAATTAAGCTTACAATCTCCGAGGTAATGTTGATTTTAAGAGCCAGTTATCAATGGTCTGGCTACTACAATTCTCGGTGCTCTGTCTGGAATAATTTAAAAGCCTGCTTGTTACCGAGATATTAAAAATAAAGATTTTTATAGCTAGACAGCGGACAGCTTTCTTCATTCAGTTTTCCCTTCAAACAGTAAACATGCTGACGTCAGATTATCGTGAGATCTTCAAGACAAAGCGCATGTAATTAGTGTATTTATTCAGTGATGCAAATATGTTTCCATAGACATACACAAGCACATTTTCTGATCCTAACCACGTGGGCAGTAAAGAAATGTCGTTGCTACATACCTGATAACGTCCTGGCTTTTCAGCGATATTTACTGCTCGTTTTTATAATACACAACAGATGGTTTGCGCCTGTGCTACCGCAGCCAGCGACACTCCCAATTTTACTCAGCAGCATTTTGTTGCTGTTGCGCTTCATACTGGGACCAAATTAACAATGACCCACTTTTCATATGCAGACAGCTTCATCTGTATTCGATATACATGTTTTTAACAATGTATGCAAATACTTTGATCATGAACAAGTACAAGATCCCATATACATCTAAATTATTATCCCCAAAAACAGCTAAAGCAAGAGAGGCCACGTCTTGTGGCTTAATTTCGCATCTATCTATCTATCTATCTATCTATCTATCTATCTATCTATCTATCTATCTATCTATCTATCTATCTATCTATCTATCTATCTATCTATCTATCTATCTATCTATCTATCTATTCATTTTTTATAAACACAGCATAAACAAATAACTAAGCATTTTAGGCACTGATTCTTAGCAGGCGGCCTGACAGGCTTGGTGAATTATGTTGTGGTTAATATAGCCCTAATTTCGTTTTTATTTGCCTAATTTCTCAGCATGACTTCTATTTTCTTTCATAATAAATGACTGAAGCGTTTTGTCGAGGGATATTTTTCATCCCCGTTATATAGACCGGGTCTTGACAGAGGCATTATCTCTCTTGCTCTAGTGTTGGTCCCTGCCACGGCTCTCTGATCCCACGCCTTTTCCCCCTTTATACTGCCTGTCTTGCCTATAGTTGTCGCAATTTGTGCGTTTGATAAATACATACGCATTCCCCCACTTCCAACGAGACGTGAAAGCGTTTCTGTAGTAGCTCAACTGCACTGTTTAAATGTAAAAAAGTAGAATGACACAGAAACCCATACCACAAAAAAGTCCGTGGACACACAGTAGAGTATTTTAAGCTTCTGTATATTTGGATATTCATGTTCATGCATATGTGGTAAAACTCAATGTTCTCACCAATGTTACAGTAATGCATACGCTGCTGAACACTCACAAATGAGACAGAACAAAACAGTTCATTATAAGTCAGATATTGTTCATTAATTAATTATATATATGCAATTAATAAACAATATCTGGCCGATATATATTAGTAAAAAACTTTTTGATGCAGGCCTGATGCAGGGAAGTGTGTTCTTCATGCATAGTAAGCCACATCCCTCATCATCCACAGTCAAAGCCACAAAGCCAGGTTTTCTCGTGAGCTCAAATATGTGTGTGTGCGCGCTCACGTGTGTTTGTCTCTGTATGTCTAAAGATGGGGGTCGGTCTGAGAATAGGGGAATCTAGGAAGAGAGAGATAGAAGGTGAGTTCAGCCATTCTTTCAAAATGACCTGGCTCCAGTTTTCAAAAAAACAATCCAGAAATGTTATTAATCTGAATGAGAAACCTCGGTGGTGTTCCTTATGTTAGAGACAAAAACGTGTTGGTCTACGATTTTCTTTCCTCCTTTTATGTGTAATCAGAATGCAAGAAGGTCTGATTCGTTACCAAATGCACACCCAAATACCCCATCCGCTGTGGAGCTATCTCGATGCGGTATTTATCCCTGAAATTCAAGCCCCCTGCCCCCACGTCCAAATTCATTTGCATTCGTTGATGATATCAATAAAGAATAGCAGGGATCCTATTTAGTTGTGGAAGGACTGGGGGAAGGTGGCTTATTCGGTCAAAACTGGACAGAGTGGACGAAGACCCTGAGGTCAGCTGACCATTCAGTGCAAGGTAGCGGGAGGCGGAGGGGTCTGGAGAGGCTTATTTGAGAGCAGGCGTGTTTGTAGCCAGGCAATGAAAAGGAGTCAACCACAAAGCTCGTCATACTTCAAATACACCACATCACGTCTTCAGTTGTACCTCTTAGCGGCAAAATCTGAGGAGAAGAAGCTATAGGTTCTTTAAGAGGGTAATTCTTACAAGTTTGCTATTGTTTAAGCTAAACGGGGAGGTAAAATCACTGTTGCTACCAAAATCCAAAACATTAAAGACATACTAAGATCTAACTTAAATGACAATTTATGTATTTAATTTAATGCAATAGCACATTCGTGCCTCGGATTACACCAATTTTGTAAATGAAATATCTTGGTGTAAAAACATAAAAACGGGGGGGAAATAGCTTCTTTAGACAAATACTAAATGGCAAGAGAGATTTTGCGTGGTTAAATGTGGAAATGTTGTATGAGGCCTGAAGTCGAACGGCTCATTGGACCTTTCAATCATTTCAAGCTTGGCCAATGTCTTTAATCTATAAAGAATTACTCTGCCTTCACCATAATACTGTATTCATATAAATTGAAATATATATTCTTAAAAAAAGTTTATTTTCTAAAGTTATTATATATATATATATATATATATATTGTTTGCGTCACATGAAGGCAGAATGTGTAGGATAAGTAGGAAATCAGAACTTGAGAAAGGTTGAGAAAACATGCAATTGTGTGGAAAAAAACACAAACATATGTTTTCAACGTAGCCAAAATAATTAAGCAAATATGAAGTCTTATATCAAGAATATTTTATGATTGGGCTCTTGATATAATTAACAACAATGTAACAATATAACAATGTAACACATTGACTGTGACATCAGTAAATGGTCATCACATTCGATATTCATTGGAAGATCAAATTCCTATCTATCTATCTATCTATCTATCTATCTATCTATCTATCTATCTATCTATCTATCTATCTATCTATCTATCTATCTATCTATCTATCTATCTATCTATCTATCTATCTATGAGCATATAGTCCTGCAGTATTTGCGTTGAACATTGTGTAAGATTTTTTTAAGCTTCCATTCTGAAAGAAACGTGCGCGGTTCAGGTTATACTTTTACTTACGTAACTTTGGCTCCATGCAGCTGACTTTGTGTATAACTTCCACTGAATGTATCTTGAAGATGCACAGATTGGCCTTACATTGGGGTCAGAATATACCAGCCTCCACTAAGACATAATTATCCTCTGTGCTGTCGTTCATTCAGACAGGTTCACCAGAAGCCTAGCAGAGTTAGCTTATGTAGGCTAAATCAAAATTTAATATAGCGCACGGTTCAAAGTCACCACCATATTCTGCATATATTAAGCAACGCAAACCGTTCTTATGATAATAATTGGGCATAATAAGCAGTTTCCTCTGTTCCAAATGGTCATTATGTTCAGTGATTAGTTTTATTATTTCTAGAAGATACCTAGAGAATATTTTGTTTTCTAGGCTAATCTTTATATTTTTTCTTTGGTGTGTATTCGGAATCCTGTGAGGTCGAAGGCTTGCGGCTTTGTTTTGGTGCTCTGGCGTTCTCATGCCATGTAACGGGTGCTGTCTGGAGCTGTTTGTTTCTCCCTTTATTTGCTAGATGGCGCTCTGTGTTCTGGGACCCTCAGTTAAAGGAACAAACGGTCCTCAGTTTATTCTTTTCCCGTTTGCTATTGTTCACACACATACACACGCAGTTTTAATGCTTTTTCTTAACTTGTCCTTCACACGTGGGATTCGCCACACATATATTTGAATGTTCAGTGAATATGACATTTTTTTAAAATCTGTGGTTATTATTTTGTTAATTTGTAGACGTAATTAGATTTGTAGGTTTGTGCTGGCTGTTTCCGAGTATTTTATGTTTTTTTCCCTCTGGAAAAAAATATTGTGCTTTATATTACATGTGGTAATGTATGCTGCTTTGGGATTTGGTAATTCATTCGCTATAGACTATGAAAATGTTTAAGGAATTGCTGAAAGTATTTTATGATATATTTATCAAATATAAATATGGTATAGTATACATTTTGGTTCTTGTAAATAATTAAAAAAACTTTCCTAGCCGATTCATTATTTTTTAGCTATTATTTCGAATAACCTATGCAAAATCTATGGTTTCAATATACTTCAAGTTGTATCCAACTCACTCAGCAATATTTCAATGGACTCCAGAGTCAATAAATTTCCACGTTAAAACAAGATGATATCATTCTGAATAGCGTTCTGAAATTTGTTTTTAAACCCTAAGCCTCGGTAGATTTTCTTTTCAAAAACGCGTCTGATAATTTTATATTATTACATTTTAACAGACCGAAACAAGTGGATTTATTCACATTTCCACAAAGACGCGTTTTTTTTCTCTGAGCGTTAAGAAGATATATTGCAGCACTTACACTTTTTCTAAATAGTGGCTTGTCCATATTTGACGTTGATGAATGTGCCCACGACGTGAAGAACATTTAAAGATGTCGTTTAAATGTTATGCCAGATTGCTCAGCGGACGATGAGGAGCACCAGTCCGACAGGATTCACCAAAAATTACACATAAAATATCCAAATAAAAAGATTATTTACCCGATTTACCCGTCTTTCTATTTTACATGACAGTGATATTATAATATAGCCTAAATATATTGAGTTGTTCATAAATCTTCAGTTTTCTCTTTTGTTTTATATCATTGCGTATAAATTCAAGGTAGCCTACTTAGGACATGATTTATGTTTTATATTAATATTTTGTAGATGCATGTTATTCACTTTAATCAGTAAATCACTTTATTTTATATTTTATATGGCAAGCCACACTGTTCAGTTTATTACGTTGGCGGAATTGTATTTTATATTTGCACTATATTAGTATTATAGTATTATATTTATATATTTTTTAAAATAGTTTATCTAGTAATGGTGATGACATAGACTATGTCATTTAACTCTATAATAAAATTACAGCCACCCTATAATAAAATCCAGTGTGGTAGTCTATCTCACCACAATTATCCTGTATACTGAGTCCATACCTGGGCCACTTAAACGGACTAGCAATGGCAGCATTCATGAAAATATTACCAAAACGTATTACTGTAACCTGTTTATGTTGTATGTTTTTGTTTGTTGGTGGATAAAATGAAACGTCTATATTAAATAGGTTGTAGACCATATTAAGTTGTTTAAAGCTGAAAAATAAAACGTTGTATCTTGTTAAAAATGCGACGTTAACTGGCAGCAATTTTTAAATAAATAACTAGAAACATTTGAAAGATTTATTAAGATAATTATTTAGGTCTGACCTGCATTAAACGACCCAAAACTACTCATTTGTTATTCTTTTAAATACATAGGCTAATCAATAGATAGTATAATTTCTGTTATTACTGCTATTTGTAGGAAAAAGGAACATTTCATAATGAATGATAAGTTTTGTTACATTGTCAACAGAGTTGATTTGAACAATATTAGGAAATATTATAGAGCCTCCACACCAGTAAGACATAAAAGCGAAATCGGGGTTGAGAAAGGGGTACAAAGCCCTTTTCGTGCTTGTGACATTGCTTGCTGTCAGGATAGTTAGCAATGTTCTAATATGGACGGTGGCTCCAGAGGCTCATCTCTTGGGGTTTTAATTAACAAGCTGTCTCAAAGCTGTAGAGATCCATCAAACAGTCTCTCCCCACTAGCAAACCCCCCTTCCGTCTGAACAGTCTCGCAGCCTCTTTGGCGTTACTTGAGAGTTCTCCGTGACTCCCCATTCAGCTTTGTTCCTGTATGAATTCGCTTGCTTATCGTATGTCAGATTACATCGCAGCGTAGTTCCTATGTTTGACTTTGGGTTTGTGTTCGCATGGACTGTGTGTGTGTGTGTGTGTGTGTGTGTGTGCCTGAAGAAGCACAGAGGAGAATATGAGACGTTTAGTAGTTTCTTTATCTCGTGCACAGCTAAAGAAGCTATGATAAAACGCAGTTGCAGTTTGCAACTTCAGCTTCTGCCGCATCCACACACTCGCCTATCACTTGCACAACTGGATGTGAAGGTCCCCCTGCGGAACAGACAGGGGCGAGTTCAGGGTCAAGAGAGAGCGCTGTCCATGGTCCTATTCAGAGGTGCCGGGGTGCTCTTATCAAATTAGACAGGACAAGTTTCAAATCGATGCCATCGCCTGTATCAGGAGACTGCCACTGGTTTACAACCTTTAACAAGCCACCCTGACAGTCAGTGCTCCAAGCGCAAATACACACCTCTGTCACGGTGATGGAGCGATCATGACCGCTAATGGACGCGGAAGAAAGGGTGAGATAACACACTAGATAACAGGTGATGGTGATCTGAATCACGAATAACGCGCATGACCAAACAAGCAAAAAATTCACCTAAAATTCGAGACAATATAGGCTATATTCATAATACAAGCACAGATCTCTTCAGTTGTGCACGTTTTTGTGGTTAGTTTTATTTGAAAAATATGAATCAGTAGTTTGAAATAGATGCTAGCAGGTTTTTACACAAAGTTGTTGATTGTTCCAAACGAAGGTTCGCAAAGAAAAATAAAACGGAACAAAGAAAAACGTAAAAATCGTTTAAACAATTGGTGACATCGCATATAAAATATTTCATTTGACCCAAGTTGTTTAAATATCGAATAAACGTTTATTTCGTTGATTTATAACGTTGTTTTCCCTTTCACAATCTTTAAAAACTCTAAAAACCCTTTAGGAAACAAAAACAAGTATTGCAAGTAAAGCAAATCAAGTCAATAAATAAATTACAACTATTGGGCATTTCAATTTCTGCAATTGTTTTATGTTTTATTTTCGAATGTATTTTATGAATTGAATTCATGCATTTTTCTTCTAGCAGAATACTTTTAATCATTGCACAAATTTGTTTTCGAGTCTGTATTGCTAATGCTCTTACAATGAATGCTGTTAAAATTATGTTGCTGTGAACAGCAATTATCAAAGCTTATCCTTTTAACAGTTTTCATCATAACACGAACCTAAAGAAAATGACAGAAAAGCAAACAATGTAATAATATGCTAATTTATCACCTATGCTTTCTTATTTGCTCCCAGGTTCTTTAATTCAATTAGCCTCGCCTCTCATTCCGACTTTCAGGTCCACTCCAGAACACTGAACTTATTTTTATCTCTCGTTCTTATTTTATCTCTTTCGAATGTTACTTTCCTTCAGAGTTCCACATTTTGACGTTTAAGATAAAGCGAACAGGAAGCGCTGTTTGTCTTACTTGCACACTGGAAACCTCGTCAGTTTCTCATTCGGTGACAGATTTGCTTTAGGGGAGTCGCCTAAAACAATAATAAAGACCTATTGTTCTCGAGCTGACTTAAAAGACTAACTGGGCACATTTTATACGCCTTTGCCAGGTATAACAGACCTCGTCGCACATCATTCCCATCAAAAGTTATGCTGTCAGCTGTCGTTGAATCTGGGTGGCGTTTTTCATCCTGGATGCTGATTCAGATGGAGACATAAAAGAACAGGTAGTCAAATGGAAGGACACAGCGGTTTGAAGCAGTGACGGTTGTCAGGGAGATGAGAGGGAGAGAGAGAGAGAAGCAGTCTATTTTGTAGCCTACGAACACCACACTCTCTAAAAAGAGAGAGAGACGGCACTGAATTTAGGAGAGATAGAGAGACGGCCTAAACGTGAATGTGCAGCACGAATCGGCGGCCCAATTAATGAATATTACCCATTCATCCATTTTATCACCCCATATACGTGCGATATATATCACACCTTCACAGTCATACACTCTCCTCTGTGTACCTTGTTGCCTGTCAGGCTGTTTTTAACGGCAGTCCGTCAGACGGGCACCTCTGTGGCCTCGCTAATTTGGGTTCATTGGATGGCAATAACTTAATTTAGAGCCTCATCTTTTGGGGCGTTTCTTAATGAGGATGCGCTGTGCAATAACGCGCCGGTTATTCAGGTGGGAGCAACCAGCACCGCGCACCAATGTGTTTAGCCTCCAAGGAACCCGTTAAGCTTGATGAGACTCATCTATAATGCGTGATTGAATACCAGGGTACTCTAAGCTTCTGACGAGACAGAACCGCGCACTAGTCCTGACTGAAGAGGCCTTCAGCGGTTCCTCGAACCTCACATCACACACAATCAAGTGGAGAACGGCGCATAATAAGAGTTTTAAGGCACTGTTGTCTGGTTTCATTGAAAAGGCCTCTTGTTGTTTAGAGAGGATCAGGTTTTATCGTGTCCTAACCCTGGGTCGCTGGATATCACGGTGACCCGCTTGGCACCCTATGTGGGAATTCCATCCCTAGCTGTAAAATGACAGGTTGTAACGCTCCGAGCGCTCCGGTTACTATGTGACCTTAACCAAGTGATTTAAGTCCAGGTCTTCTGGCCCTTGCTCTTAAAGACCCCCATTAAGTACTGAGTGGCGGAAAAAAAATCACTTGTTTTTAGACAAGTGTGGGACGACCAGATGTATAGTGAGGTGTAGCCTATACCTTACTGTATTTGACTTTACTCTCCGCTTAGTTTTCAAACATTAATTTAATACATTTGACCAGCTGCTGCAGCCATCGACTGCCAATTATTATTATTATTATTATTATTATTATTATTATTATTATTAATTTATATTTATCTGTCAACCTGTTAACTATCATCTTTAAAATCAGAACAAACATCTGTTTTAAATGTGAAAAGAAGGACGATGAATTAATAATAATAATAATAATAATCTATATTACTACAACGAATAAATACATTTCACAGAGAATACCACTGCAAATGTAGGCTAGTCTACTGATTTTTTTTTTTTAATAATAAAAAAACTTTATAGGTAAAATATGATTTATATCATGTAATTTAAATTTTTGCCTACAAATGTCATTGCTTTGCGCTGATTTAGCTTTATGCGAACAGGCGTTACCCTATAAAAAAAGTTTTTTTTTCTTTTCTTTTTTTTATTTGTGAGATGGAACGTGCTCTTTCATTCCTTGTCCTGTTTTATGACACCTAATATGTTTGACGGGAATTTATCTTTACATAAAAGTGAATTCAGAGCTAAGCATTATTTTGATGCCTTATCGCTATTCCCTTTCATCACATAAACTGAATTCAGGACATTATATTCTCTGACCTGCACTGAAATCAGTTTATGCGAGCGCCTGCTCATATTGTTGAATTCCAAAGTCCGTTCATCATTGTCCAAGCAAGAGCAGGGCAATATTTATCCGCAAAAATATCCCTTTTTTTATTGTATTTATTATTATTTTCCTTACGGATTTGTCGGCACGTTAAATTAAGCACCTGGGATCCCAGGATGTATGAGACTAGTACAATTATTCTCAAAATGCAATAATTCACTTACGAGCAAGTGTTTCGAAAACACTGCATAGCAACACAGGACAAATTCAATCTTTGTGTTTTTGTCTGCTCTTGCATATCGTGACGTCCTCGCGTAACTTAATGAAAGTTGCCTTCCCTTTTCCCGTTAAGAAAGAGGAGTGTGATCCATTTTGTGCTTCAACGTGCTTCACTCAATTTCACACACACTTTGTCTAGCTAAAAATATCCGAATCGAAGACAGAAGGGGGGACAGACAGCAACCTGAAAGCGATCATTTAAAGCCAAGGCTCTGCCAGCAGCAGCTGTCCAGTACTGTGTGGCGTGATCACCCCAAAACATCTCCCACTCTCCTGACACATTAACGGAGCTCTTTCGCACGAGGAAGCGTAACTTCAGGAAGCCAAGGTGCTCGTGTGGGTGGGTGCGAAAGGGTGTGTGGGCCATGTGTGTTATATGAACTAATAACAATCAATCAAAAATGGACATTGAGGGAGGGAGAAATGAGAGAAACTCACTGGCAAAAATAGACAGACAGACAGACAAATAGATAGATAGACAGATAGATACATAGATAGACTGGTGGAGAGACTGAGAATATGAGAGCGAGTTGTATTATTTGAGTTTTTTTCCCTTTTCCAGGACACAATAAAACATTGATTGTTGCCGTTTGCTGACCCGTAAAATTTGGGGGCTAGATTTCCCTTCAGAACCGAGCATATAATTATGCAAATAGAGATCTGACAGCGATCTGGTGAAGTACTCCCGAAGACAAGGGCCTGGAGGAGTGACAGTCCGGCTTCAGCAAGTGCTCGGCTCTTTGAGAATAGTTCATATTTGGCGGCGCATGAGAGTATGGGAGGAGACGAGAACGTGTGTGACAAAACACGGATAAAATTGAAATATCAATCAAGGACTTCACAGACTTCAAATACGACGATATTTTTGCAGTTAAGTGCGACTCTTGTGGAAGAGACTGTAATCACAAAAAAAAAAGTGTTGAGGATGAAATAAACACATTACCTGTGTTTATAGTCTGAAAAGTCTAAGGTGAGATGTAAGTTTTAAAGTCACTGTCTGCAGTGTTTGCACAAAATCCACCAACAGTTCACACAATTTAGACTTTACATATTTAACGGCGTTTAAGCAATTAAGCAAAACCCTCAAATTAGTAAACAAGAAAGGCTTTCACCTAAGTAAGACAACACTTTGCTTCTTTTGAAATTTTAATTTGACCTATGCATGACTTTGATTGATCAATTTTGTTGTGTAAGAATACAGTGCCTCTATGCATATTCATTAGTTAACATTAGATTTCAAATTTTTTTTTTTACATTTATGTTTAATGTAATTAAACAGTTAAACAGGTAAATGGTGCGGCGTTAAGTTATTCAAATAGTAAAGAATCATTTCATACAACATATGTGACCCTGGACTACAAAACCAGTCATAAGTAGCACGGGTATATTTGTAGCTATATGCAACAAAATATTGTAAAATCATTAGGATTATAAGATTTAAGATTTAAAGATCATGTTCCATGAAGATATTTTGTACATTTCCTACAGTAAATATATCAAAACTTTTAATTTTTAATTAGTAATATGCATTGCTGAGAACTTTTCTCAATGTATATATATATATATATATATATTTTTTTTTTTTTTTTTCACCATCAGATCCCAGATTTTCAAATAGTTTATCTCGGTCAAATATTGTCCTATCCTAACAAACCATACATAAATGAAAAGCTTATTTTTTCAGCTTTCAGATAATGTATAAATTGATTAAATGATTATGACTGGTTTTGTGTCCAGTGTCACATATGACTTTACACCTCTTCTATGATGAACATGATTTCGTTTTCTGAATTACAAGGTATTTAATTAATTCATTAATTATTAATTTATTTAGTGGGGAAAAAGTCTATGTGGTGTATCTGTTCTGAGACAAAGTCTTAAATTATAAAGCTGGAATACTTGCAAAATAAATGTTAACTTAAGTAGTTTTCGTCTTTGAATAAGTATTCCTTTAAAAAGACAATTCTGAATTTTGTTTTCAAAAGATGACTACTTATAAGCTTCTCCCCCAAAGTCAGTGTGTGGCGCATCAAAACATGCAATAAAATATTCTGTTGTCATGTGACAAGAAAAAACATAAAACAGAGAGGACTTGTTTATACCTACATAACTGTGAGTCATTTGTTTATCTGATATTTTATGAAAACTTCATATGTAACCACAAAGTACATTCAAAGCTTTTTATTGCTACACCACTTGTAAGCTATGTTTGAGCGTGTGTAGAATAAGTTAGGCTATATACGTTTTCCACACCATTTTTCTATAGTATGAAACGAACCGCGTTTTCATTTCTAATTTCTAAAGATTACTTCTATCATCATCATCGTTGTGTTTCATTGCTCTAAACACAAACTCAAAGCAGACCTGGAAACACTAGATAAAAAAACTTTTTTCTTATCAGACAATTAGCCTGATCATAAAATCATATAGTGCAGGATGACATTTGGTTTATTTTCGCAGGACAGTTGTCGTCGTTACCGCTTTGCTGTGACCGTGTCACTCTCAGGCCATAATTTCCTAAGTTAAGCAGTTGGAACATAATAAAACTAGGTGCTATAGACATGGCTTCATCCGATACTTGTCTGTCTTTGACTGACACTTATTTTGGTTAACATTGGTCTCATTGTAAAGGCCCGGGCTCGATCTAGACACAAATATCAGCTTTCGTGATAGAGTTCCACAGCTGTTACGTGAGAAGAGCGAGTCATTCTCCGAGCAGGCTCACCTTCCCTGGGAACAGAGCTGAGAGGAGAGCCGCTGGAGCAACAGGCTTTATCGGGCTCCGAGTTCAGGTTGAACTTTAACCCGACAACTTCTTGGGTTGAAAGTGATGCCTTTACGATCATTACGTTGTAAATAAGAGTACCCTGTGCATTGGTGTCTTCAAGTGCAAGGTGAGATATGTCTATCAAATTGGTCGCACAGGTGCAGGTTCGTTTGTACGCTCGTTTCATGCACTGAAAATAAACAAACAAAAATAAAGCATTCAGTTGAAACTGTTTTTATAAAGAACTTTATTTAATTACAGCATGGAGATCATCATTACACTCACATGATATGAAAACAAATCGAACGATTAATAAGGGCACAGAACTGCCATTAATTCAAAGACGAGAGACTAACATATTTAAACGATTTATGAAAAGTGAAAAATAACAGTTAAAATATCTGATCATGTTTTCATTTAATGAAAGCGAATAAAAAAAGAGAGAAAACCCAGAAAACATCTATCATTTCAGACTAGGATGCCAATAAAACGTAGAATCTCTTCGATTAAAATATTAATTGTTAAAACGAGTCCTAATTTACAAACCAATTAAGTTTTCGATTTGGTTTAAGGCTATATTTAATGCGAGTGACATATTCACATATGGCTTGTCAGTTTTTTGTCAAATAAAATCAAATAACGATGAAATTCATGTGTTTATTCCTAAGGCAACAATATTGGGATCTGAGTGGAACAGTTTTAACTAGATAGTGTAAGCAACTTGCAGCTGATCAGTGGAATCTAATGAATAGTTGCAGGTATATTAAAAGATTAATTCATTGTAAAAAACAGTTTCAAAACACCAAAGCATCTGGGGTCTTGCATGTCTTCAGTCTATTTTGGATAAAAAATAATATATGAAATATGTATAAAGCACTAGAACTATTTACACTGATTACCTTCAGCAATCCGAAATAACAACTTATGACAAATTATGCTTTTAAAAAGTGATGAGACAAAAACAGCCTTTTACTGAGAGATTAATTTTCAAGCTAAAGCAGACTGATCTGCTGACATGCCTGAGTGACATATCTTTAAGCCTCCGCTAATACCACATTGTCCAGGAGACAATGTCTCTTGTCTTTGCTGAGACAGTAACATAACACATGCTTTAGCTTTAGCAGAGGATGACAAAGAGGTTAAAACAGTCCGAATAGTCATGGACTTTGCAAAAAAAGGGCAGGCAAACATCATCTTAAGGAATGGCTTTTACACTTTGGATTTAATTTAAATCGCCCTGATCCTGACACATACGAAGAAATTCCAAGACTGACATGTCTACTCCGACAAAGGGAGATATTCCTAAAATTCATGCTCGGACAAGGCTTTAAGGGATTTAAAAACGAAAGGATTCATTCGATCTGTCATGCTGTCAATGGCTTACTTCACTGTGTTCCTTCGAAATCTAGTCTTTAGATAGCCATCGAATAGATGTTTGAATCTGCAAGTTGCTTTTTTCTTCCAGTTAAAGTGTTATGCATATGAAACAAACAACCCGTAAGCCTTTAGCATCCGACATACAAAGTTCCTAAGCGCTCAAGTACTTTAAATGCAAGGGAGACCCCCGTTAAAAAGAAACAAACCAAAGAGAGATACAAAGACTTTGCAGGCAGGCACTAGGACCTGCGAGACTTTTGTGTGTATGTGTGTGTGCAGGTGCTTCCCAGGCATTAGCTCAGTTCAGGACAATGTCAGGATAATTAGAGGTGCATCAAGAGGCGGTGTGCGGCGCCGCCTGTCAGCCTTAATCTGGCCACCGATGGGCCACCACCAAATCCACACAGCGGCCCACAGGAGGCACAAGCAGTGAAGCCATATTGCTTTGACAGTTGCACTCATCCAGAAGTAATGCAAAACGCTATTCTGATGTATACAGGCTGACCCTGCACTCCTCAGAGTCATACAATTCACTGGGAGGAGGGCTTCAAGGAGGAATATTTTTCATAAAAAGAACAGAGGAGAAAAGGAACTAAGAGGGGATGAAGGTGGGCTCTGGGTTGGGATCTGCGAGCCCTTTATAAATCTTCGTTTTTTATACGGTGGGAGCTGCGTGTGGTGACCGGGCTGGAGAAGGACTCGTCCTCGTGGTCCTTAAGGGCATCGCTGAAGAACTTGAAGATGGAGTGGAAGCTCTTCCATGATGTTAACTCATGCTTCTCAGTACCTAGGAAAAACAGAACATCATAGTAGATGTAAAAAACTTGTAGTCATAATTGTTTAGAATTACAGTAAAACAAGCCACATTTTTATATTTAAAAGGATATTTCACTCCAAAATGAAAGGAAAATCAATAATTCTGAACCATTCAATGTATTTTTGAAAACCTTAAGATTGGTTTTGTGGTCCAGTATAACTCACTTTTATTTTGGATGAACACTAAAGAAGACATTTTGAAACTTTGACTGTAAACTTTCAGAAAAAATGTTTGTCACTGGGGCAGTTTCTTTAAAGGGACAACTTTGTACCTCTACTGTACCTGTAAACCTTTGCTCATCTTCACAACACAGATTAAGATATTTTAAAAGAGAAATAAATTGTTGAATAAAGTCATTATTTTTGTTTTCTAAACCCACAAAAGTACTCTGGTAGCTTCATAAAATGACGGCAAAACCACTGTTACATGGACTATTTTAACAATGTGCTTACCACCTTTCTAGGCTTTGAACGTGTCAGTTGCGTTGCTGTCTATGCAGGGTCAGAAAGCTTAATCTTAATTTGTGTTCCGAAGATGAATGAAGGTCTTACAGGTTTTTGAACAACATGAGGGTGAGTAATTAATGACAGAATTTTAATTTTGGGGTAAACTACCCCTTTAGGGTAATGCACCACTGACAAGCTTATGGAGTTTGAAGACATTTGAAAAAAAAAAATTATCTAATTTTGTGTTCTACATAAGGTTTGGAATGGTTTGAGGTTTGAACCCAGGCTCATGAAAATACATGCCTTTATATACATTTCTGTAATACCGTAACGTACCTTACTGGATGTTTTACCACAGTTTTTTAAAAGTGAAATGTCTAGACCGTGGCACGTTTTTATTACGCTGGTACAGGCCCATAATGCTGCGTTTTTATTACACTGCTTAAGGTACATATTGCAGCTGTTCAGATTTAAAATATCCGGAAAGTGTTGCTAAAGGTTAGTGCTCCATTGTATTGGAAATATTCCCTACACAAAACCCAACCCTAAACCTACCCGATAGTTTTAACAAATGCAAAAATGATATAAAAACACATTTCTTGATTTTTCACATTTCTTGAGCTCTTCACTTCTTAAGTGCAACGCCGTATCGCATGAGCTACCTAGCAAACCTACTGAATTTGAAAATTCATGCATGTGAAGCTGTATATGTGAGAACAACGTCCAAAAGTATCAGTTTTCAAATCGCGCAGGACGTTAAAATTGTTTTGAAGTCATAACATATTCTGCAAGTAATTAGGCTTTATTAATCAAGACTCTGTAGCTGTAAATCATACTTTGTGTGAAAAGGAATAAAAGTTGTCAGAGTTTTACTGCCTCTAGTGTTCATTTCAACTTGAAGCTGCAGTTATTCGTACATATCGGTATATTTTTTCAGCTTTCATAGAGGCACGTATTTCCAATGAGACCATGTTGGAATAAATGATTCGAAATGTCCCTTTAACACTTTCTACAGAGATCTCCAGAGCCCTTAGATTAAATGAAGTGATATGTGAGGACTGTTTCATACTCTAAATAGATTACAATGTCTGATGCCAAGCAAAAAACTTTAGACTCTGTTGTGTACAGGGTGTGCACCGACACAAAGTTTTCCATCTATTAGGATATTGCGCATTTAGGGACAATGGATGGAATGGCCGCTATCCACAGAAGATTAAATTTTCTCTCTCTGGAGTTCGATACACCTATCAGTTAATCCACAAAACGGCTCAGTTTTCCCTCTGTGGCAGCAGGTTAAAGAATTCCCATGTTTGGGTCATTGGATCCAGGTGAAGTGACATGTACACCTTAAGTCCTCATCAGACCTTTCAAAGTCCCACAAGAGCCTTTCACAGCCCTCATAATGCAGCACTTTCAGACAGGTAGTGTCTGGCGCGGAAGAAGTACATTGGGTCTGTTTATTTACGGTGCTATTTGTGAGAAAGGTTGAATTGAACCCCGACTAGATCAATTCCACTTTGAACCGTTCACACTGTACGTAGCTTAAAGCGTCCGACTGCCTTGATATACGTTTGTTTGGAACAAAGAGGATCAGACTGATGTGCTTTTCCTCCTCAATCATGATTTCTCATTCTTTTCCCTCCGCATTGCAACTGGTGCATGAACTTGCCCGGAGGGATCCAATTAAAGAGCAACTTTAAGGCCCATGCCAAAAGTGCACTCCAATGGCCATGATATTGACCTCCATGTTTATTACATTGACCTCTGTCTGGGCAGTATTGATGAAGATAGCCATGTTGAGATGGGAAAGAGGTGTGTGTGTGTATCAGAACGGTCGAGTCTTTCTAACTCGGCCAATGATCAGTGCCTCAGGTCAAGTTTACCAAGCTGACGATCAGCGAGTCGATACCTGCTGCCCAAACAATCTCTTTAGTGGTGTAGGTCCTGGCACAACAGCACTCCAGAGGAGAAGACATTGCCTCCACTGCTCTTATTTATAATTCATACCCAATTTGGAGCACACAGCCTTTACTTTCCCTCCACTCCAGGCCCCCTCACCTTTCCCAACTAACCTTTTTATTTGTCTCTTTTTTTCTCCAGGACCAATTAATGGCGATGGGTTCACTTTTTGTTACCTTGAACCGGTGGTGAACCCCTGATCAACGAGAGCGACTCATACTGATCCCAGCCACGGGGTCAGCCACAGTGCGTCTCTGAGCAGATATGCAAATGCGGCGAGCCCCTGTGGCGACCCTGCGGGAGCTCCGCCCCTGCCGGCGACATCACCTTTGATGAGGGTTCACAAGCATGCCTCACTAATGACCCTTTATTACTCTACCTTGCCATCTCTTAATTGCCAAGATGTGTTGAGTGTAATCAATAGTGTATGTGTGCCGCGGCGTCTCGGTTACGTCATTCGCTCGCATAGACACACAAAAAATGTGGAAGAGGACAGCCGTGCCTGGCTAGCCCACAAATTAAATGAATGCCATTTAAAGAGGTGGCCATTGATTAAATGTCATCTTTCAATAAAGAGAGCAATGTCTACCGCATAGAAGTAGGAGAAGTCTCTTGTTCTGGTGTTCCTTTCATTTTTTTTTTTTTTTTTCTTTCACAGGGTTTTCTCTTTGCCTAGGGGATTTTTTTTAAGTTCTTTAACAGAAAGGATAAGGCTGATAATTTCTTTACCGTCTTACAAATAATGGCACACTACTATTAAAAATCCATTAACGTGCAATTGGGAAATAGATTATTAAAGCCTTGAAAAAACTTTTCTTGCAATACATGGAAATTATGACAATAAACATAATGGACGTTTATCTAATTAATTACATACAAATGCTTTGATATATTTCCTAAGGCAAAATTGTATTTAGTAGTTTTTTAAAAAATATATGTTTTTAATAAATGTGACCCTGAACCACAAAAACAGTCTTAAGTAGCACGGGTATATTTGTAGGAATAGCCAAAAATACATTGTATGGATCGAAATTATAATTTTTTCTTTTATGCCAAAAATCATTATGATATTAAGTATCATGTTCCATGAAGATCTTTTGTAAATCTCCTAGCATAAATATATCTTAAAACTTAATTTTCTATAAGCAATATGCATTGCTAATAACATCATTTGGACAACTTTAAAGGCAATTTTGTCAATGTCAGATTCCAGATTTCCAAATAGTTGTATTTCAGCCAAATATTGTCCTATCCTAACAAACCATGCATCAATGGAAAGCTTATTTATTCAGCTTTGATATAAATCTCAATTTCAATATATATATATATATATATATATATATATATATATATATATATATATATATATATATATATATAAAATGTTAAAAAGCTTATGATAATAATAACTAATAAATAATGGGCCAAAACACAATACTGAAGTATTAAACCTGAAAATTCATCCAAAACATCTAAATTATCAAAAATAAATTAGATATTGTAGAACCAGTGTTGAGAAGGTTTGGAAATTGTAATAGGTTAACCTATTTGAAAATAAGTAGTGTAACTATTTCAACTACTTTATTAATGTAACTGATTACTTTTGATTACTTTTTGATTACTTTTCTACATTTCTCATTATTCATTCTGATCATTTAAAGCAGGCAGGGTTATCCTTACAATAGGACTTAAGACCGATTACTGTCAGACTTTCAAAATCCTTCATCACTTGATTTAAAATTAAAAGCACAGCCACCACAAAATAGTTCTGAGGTTACATGCTTATTTAAAATCACAAGATATAGTTTAATAGCTATGATACAGTTTTTGAAGTCAAATCTTTGAATAGCTATGACAGGAAACACTGGCATCTAACAATGCCTTGGGGAAAAAAAACAGTAAATCCTAAAAAATAAAGCATATACATAAACCCAAATAGAAAATAAAACAGTTATCGAATAAGCATGTGTCCTATTTCTTTTTCCTAAACTCCTGAAACATTGGTGTCTCATATTTTAGAGCAGTCGATGCAACTTTGGAAAGAAATCAAGGTCCCACTTTACACTAGGTGTACATCCCTTACTAGGGGTGTAACGATACACCAAAGGCACGATTCGGTTCGGTTCACAGTTTTGGAGCCACGGTTCGGTTCGGTTCGGTTCGGTTTCTTGACTGCAATGCTAAGGAACAATAGATTCACTTAATAAAAAGAACAACTAAACTTTTTCTTTATTAACATTAAGCTTTGAAATGGGCTTGTCCAAATGAAAAATTTACTTATCCTGGGCAAAAAAATGCCTTTTTTTGCTGTAAATTAATCCATTCTGAAGCAATAGTCTCATCACTACTCTTACTTTAATCTGAATATTTGTGATAATTGCCTTAAATTGATTTCTAGGACACCTTTTTAACCTCATTTTCCTAACCTTACTAACTGTATGTGTCATCATTCACATCAAATTCTTAAATTATCAATACATCAAATTAGAATATTATAAAACTGAATATTAAATAAAAAAATATATAAAACTGTATTTACTTAGACTGTTTAATGAAGATAAGGGGTTCCAAAAAATGCATTTACACAGTAAAATTGCACTATGTTATACTTTTTTTAAACATAAATCTAAAATATTGGAAAAATGCAATACCTTTAAATATGAAACCGAACCACCAATAGGTGGCAGTAGTCACTGTCTTAATGAGCGATTCAACCATAGATGGATTCAACCAGTTCGTTCACTGACTCGATTCATTAAAAAATGCTAAATCATTCAGTACTGAAATACCGCTGTGTTGCTCGGAGATTCAAGGAGGTTCTGCTGTTGCTTAGAACTATTTCGTTTGCAAAAACGGTTAATGATGTGTCTAAAATGTAAGTCAGTTAATATAAACTACTAGTTTATTGAACTACTGTTGTATAAAATCAATGTCATATTTGCAATCGTAATGGTGCTTTTCTACCGCAGTATTTTTGTTCATGCTTGTTTCTTTGTGTATGCTGTTGCGCCTATTAGTGTTGATTTTCTGTGAGTCAGATAGCCTGCAGGAGCTTGATACTTGATACTGTCTGTTTTCAGTCATCTTAAGTAATAAAATCAGAATTATGCTCACCAAAGTTTCGTTGCTGCGCTAGTTATTGTTTGTCATTGATGTCCGGTCGGGCCAGTAAAATACTCGTTCACTTGAGTCCCTTTCATAAAATCCACTGGTCCCGGACAAGCGTTAATGTCGAGCCCTGAGTAGTAACCGAGTTTGATCGCTCACTCAAGTCACATGACATGACATGCACTTGGAAAATACTAACTTTAGAATATAATGTTTAGAACAAAATTTAGAACAAAAGTTCATCATTACTAATACAATTTAATCAAATAAAGATATTTAAATTGTTTAAATTAGTTAGAGACTAGTGATATCAACCTCAACAATTGGGCAGCAAGGGGCGTGAGAGTACCGCGGTACGCCACGAGAGTTTCACGATACGTATCGTGGTTGGTGTATCACGATATTTCAGTTCGGTTTGTAATATCGTTACACCCCTATCCCTTACACCCTAATCCACCCATAAACCTACCCATAACACCAAACCTGTCCCTAACCTTACATATATCCCACCTTAATAGAAGCAAAAGTGTTTGCAATGCAATATGACCACATTAAGTACATTGTACTTATTTTTTAATGTAAGTACATAATAGTTAAGGTCACCTAATATAAAGTGTGACCAAAATCAATTAAATATGTTTGTGTATGAAAATATTCAGATGTAACCCCTTTTGTAACATTTAATAACTGTAATTTAATTACACATTTTTCCTTAGTAACTGCAACAGACTACAGTTACATTTATTTTGTAATTAAATTACAAAACTCTGTTCATGTAACTTTATTAGGCAACATTTGAAGTGAATCAAAAAAGTTAATCAAAGTTGTTTAAGACAAGAACAGGTATTCTTTTGGTTCTGATCCACTTCAAATGTAGACTGCTGTAGTTACTCCCCAACATTGTATAGAACATCACATAAAATGATATGTACAAACATAATAATAAATACTACACATGTAATTGTGCAATTAGTAAAAGAGTTGCACTTTTTGAACTAGTTTCAGTGAAAACTCAGCAGATAGCCTAACACAACCCCAAAACCCCTCACAACATACAAAAATTATCATGTGTTCTCACACACTAGATTTTGATATCCTCATCTTCTACAAGGCACCTCACAGTATGAGCACCAACACACTTCCGCTCACACCAGGCCACCGTTATCTGCAATACTTCATACGACTCCATTTGACCACTGAATTTGTCATAATGAAGCTTCATATTTCACGAGCCCATTAAGACGTCTTCCAGATGCAGATCAAATCTTTATAATGAACCATTACATTATTCAGCTGGATACCTTTGAGGGTAATTTAGTAGTTCTTTGATCTCACTGTGACAAATAGTGTTTGAAACAGTGTCCCGGTGACAAACACACACTCACACAGACACACACACTCGCACAAACACAAGCACTCTTTCAACATTCATGTCAACAATAAATCAAGGAAGACAGGCTTTAGCTATCGGCAATTCCTTTTTCTCCTCTCACCAGAAGCGTTACAAATGGTAATCGTGTGTGATGGTAAAATGCTCATGAGCGAACGATGCTCGAGTGAACGAGCAGTCAAAGCACCGCCGCGAGTAACACTCGGAGAGAGTAAAAAATATCAAAGTGTGCTGATTGTAATTGGTCTCCATCTGTAGCGTGGCATTCAATCGTGCCTCTTAATTGATTGAGCACAACTGGCATATTCTATTTATTTGTCAAAATTATTTGATTTCATTGCCAGACATTTTTTTACATGTTGTAATTACACAGTTGTTGAAAAATTACAGTATCTGATATTCTAGTAATTAAAATATTTCAACCTCTAATTGTTTTAGTGTGATTGTTTGCAGTTATGGTAGCTTTATGTGTGTGTGTGTGTGTGTGTGTGTGTGTGTGTGTGTGTGTCTTCCTTATATCCACTGCACATCAGCACAATTATATCCTTGACTTGTTCAACACACAGTGTGCTTATGGTTTCACTCCAAACTAGAATGAACTAGTCCGAGTAACACTAGCAGGGGGAAACTATCCGGCGCACGATGCTGCAGAGTCTATTTGCTATCTGTGTCCCTGTTGGCAAAGGGCTTAGATTTCCGGTCCCAACGCTCTCTGATATTTGTTTGCTCTATGCTCTAGCGGTTTGGCGCTTTCGCCATGCATGCCTGAACATCTGAGAGGCGATCTGAGAGAGTCGGCTCGAGGACAAACGAGGCCAGAACAGGTGTCAACGTTCTAGCACGTCGTGTTAACGCAGCTCTCTGTGATGGAGAAGCTACGATTCGTGACACAACTAATTAAATCTAAATATACTCTATAGCCAACCCCCACCCGTCGCTCCCCCAGCACATAAACCCGCTGCCCTTCGAGGATACGGCTCATCCCTCTTCACGTTAGGCGCCAAGAGCGCATATTACCGCTGCAACTAGAGCGTGCTTTGTTTGCATTATATCTAATTAAATTAATGCATTTGGAAAAAAAAATAAGCACTTAAAATTGCAAATAGAAAAAGGGAAAAACATGCACACCTACGATTTCATCAAAAAGTCTCTCTGTCAATTGCCCGTACGCAGGACCTGTCTGGCGGTGGGTTCCCCTTGTTCCCCCCCCTCCTCTGCCTCTTTTAATTACTTTACTTATTATTGTTGTAAGAGCAAACAGAGGCAGAACTCATTACACATCCATAAATGAGAAAGCGAACGTGTGGCTTCGGGGCCTGCTGAGAGAACCTACAATTCACTTATAAAGTTGGAAACAAAGCGAGAGGGGGTAAAGAGTGAGTGAATGAAGGGAGAGCGGGAGACGAACGCTATGAAATGAAGTTTCATTCCACTCTTTTCACATTATTCAAGCTTGGAACAGAGCAAAGGCAACAAGAGAATGAGCTCGGCAACACATTTCCAGCGTGTGTCCCTGAGCTGCTCCTCCCTTGCAGCGGTGCACTTTCTTTCTTTTTTTTATTTGAGAGTGGGCGCCTCGACTTAGCTGTAATAAAGACGGCAAGTTTTATAGAGCTGGAATGGAGTCTTTACGAGATAACCGGAGAGCAGGGGCCAGTGTGGGATGTGTAGCGCGAGTATTTGAGACTCTGGGGGACACTAAGTCAAATCACAGCGCGGGTACTGTACCCACCAAAGACGGCGGTAACCACTGGCGGTGGCAGTGTGTTCGGGAGAGAAAATCTAATGATGGCGCTTGGGTGTCTGAATCTGTTTTACCAGTCTGACTAAAGCTAGTCATTAGCCCGGGCTAGCACTTTGCGAGAAGACTAGCGCTTCATTACTGTGCCCACTCTGTTTGCTCCTCTGTAAAACAGCCTGTAATAAAGCAAATCAAGAATCACAGAGGAATTCAGAAATGACAAACCGTATCCTTGACAGTGGAGCAGAAACACTGATAGCAGGGCTAATTTGAGGGCTAATTTGTTAGCAAGTCAAATAACCTAAGTCCACAGTAGCATAATTAAGTTAGCCGCTGATAAAAAAGCCTGCAGATGTCAAAGTCGACTCCAGAGGGGAAAACGAAAAATAAACAAGAACGACGGAGAGACCCGGAGTGCAAACAACTCCTAAGCCCCAGTTGCTCATCATTACAGTACTAGAATATTCATTAAGTGGTCTGCGGAAGAGTGACCGAAGCCTTACGGTAAGATAAAATGTAATAAATGAGCTGTGCTTTAGAAGTGACATGTTCACAGCATTTACCAAAAAGTACATTATGGTATTTTACGTAAGCCATCAATTTTGAGGGTATTGAGTAATACATAGTCAGGTTACTTTATTCATGTAATTGCACACATTAAATGTACACTGTAACATCCAAGTTAATTTTTTTTAAATAAGTAACACATTATTTTGTATATAAGTAAATTGTCGTACCAGATGAAGCAAAATCCATGAAACATAGATAGAAACATAGATAAAAAATAAATAAATAAATAAATAAATAAATAAATAAAATAAAAAAGAGGGTGTGTATAACAGTGCATGCACTTTTTGGGGGTATAAAAAAAGAAATAAAACAATTAATCAAAAAAGGGGATGCTATTTTTCAGTGCATGCAATTTTTGAGGGTATCAAAAATAAATAAAATAAAATAAAATAAAATAAAATAAAATAAAATAAAATAAAATAAAATAAAATAAAATAAAATAAAATAAAATAAAATAAAACAGGGGTGCTGTATTTTAGTGCATACAATTTTGGGGGGTATAAAATAAAAGAAAAAAGAAAATTAACAAAATAAATAAAATAAAATAAAATGAGTAAATAAGTAACAAAATATAATAAAATAAAAAGGGTGTCTATTAATAAAATAAAATAAAATAAAATAAAAATTTCAGTGCATACAATTTTTGGGGGTATAAAATAAAATAAAAAAAAGAAGATTGAAAGGGGCGGTGTATGTTAGTGCATACAATTCTTGTGGGTATAAAATAAAATAAAATAAAATTAAAGAGGGGGTGCTGTATTTCAGTGCATGCAATTTTTATGGGTATAAAAAAGGGGAATGTTATATTTCAGTATATGCAATTTTTGAGGGTATAAAAAAAAATAAAAATAAAATAAAATAAATAAATTAAAGCAAAATAAGAATTAAATGAAATAATGGTACTATCATGGAACATTTCCCCCAAACAACAACATGAAAAAGAAAGAAAAGAAAACGGTATAACTATTGGATATTATAAATATTCACATGGTCAAAATTCTGTATGAGCAAAAATGTAAAAATAATAATCTATTAACATTAATTTATCTATTCTAGTCTATCACCTGCAGCTCTTACACAAAACAGATGAACAGAGTGGATAAATGAACATTTGATTTCACATCGAGGAGAGAGAGAGAGAGAGAGGGAGGAATAAAAACGGTTGCAAATGAACTGAGTATTAATGTGGATCTGTCATCCACACAACGCAGGTACACAGAGGGTTAATTCACACAGGCTTTAACACCAGCACAAGACAGCGTGTCAAGAGTGTACAATAACACAGCACATCACTTGCAAAATTGCACATACACAGATGAGAGGTGTTAGATACTGTTTGATGAAATTGGCACTGCACACAAAAGCCCTCCAAAAAAACACCAATGTATTTGGATTCAGTACACGGTGACCGTGTGAACATTTGCACATTTCCTCTGGAATTATTGACAACATCAAACATCATTGCAAGTGCGTAACTTGACATTACTCTTCGGTCCATTCTATGTCATTTTTTTATTCTAGGCTGAGAGATATTTTAAAATTCAGTCAGATACAGGTTGTCAGATTCAGACCTAAAAGATGACAAAATATTGCAACTTGACAGTAACTCTCCAACCTAGACATCCTTGCACCCCAATAATAAGACTTCCACACTAAACTCACTGCCCTGATGAGCATCTACACTCCAGCTGAAGTAACAGATGAACCCTACAGGTGCCGCTACTTTGATAACGGTGTCTGAGAAAGTGAGAGTGAGAAGGCGTGTGAGGGAATACAGGAAATCAATGGTGGATCAATACATAAATAAGAACACATTGCTTGAGTGTGTTTACTAAAGGAGCAGCAGCGGCAGTCATGGACCGAAGAGAGTTCAGTAGTCACACGACATCCATACCAACACTGTGTAAACTAAAGAAGACAATGGATTCTTCTTGCTTCTGCTAACAGTGAGATACATCTACGAAATGGGTGCATTTGTAGACTGATTCGCGAAAATTGATTTTTGCACTGGACATATTTCAAATCTCGGTTTAGTTGGAAGGTATGAGCAGATGTGGGATGATGCAAGAGAGTGTAAATCAAACCACAGGCTAATGCAGCGATTGAGTCAAGCACACAACGCAGCAGGACAATAATTGAGGAAACTGACTTGGCATAGAATTATTACATGTACACCGCACTGCCTCAAGTTCAAAGCTTTTTTTCTGTTCAGAGAAAACTTTCTTTTTTCCACTGTAAGGCGGACACTGTTATCCAGAACAAGTTCGTTTTAAACTAGTAAATGTGTTTAATAATTCATGTTTTTCGAAACAACTTAGACTTTGGTGTGTGCAAAAAAAAGTGGAAAAAGAACCTTAAGAGAAACCAAACTCTAAATGGGGAACCCATTATCCTCTAGCAAGTTAAATATATGTGACCCTGGACCACAAAACTAGTCTTAAGTAGTATATTTGTAGCAATAGCTAAAATACATTGCATGTATCAAAACTGAGCCAAAAATCATTAGGATATTAAAGGTGCCATAGAATGCATTGAAACAATATTTTAAATTGTTCTCTGATATCTACATAGAAGGTATATGGCATAGGAAAGGGCAAAAAATCTCCAGAAATGGTTTTACAGGTCCATTTACAACCCTAGGATTTGTCCCTAGAATGAAATGGTCTGTTATTGCCTTATTTGGAAGGTTCCTGGATATTAATGAAGAGCTCTGCTCTGATTGGCAGTCTCACAGAGCGGCTCGCTCTCACATAGCTGTAAGGAAACACATGGAGGAAATATATATTACATTATGGCAGCTTTATTTATTTAACTCTAGCCGCTTTTAATATGAGGTTTGTTGAATCTGTCGCTTTGAATCCGCGACATTTTACTCTCTCTATTGTGATCGCATGTGCTCTGTGTAAAGTTATACTGCAGCGAAGTAGTATAACGTAAGAAGGACTTACCACACAAGTTTTGATGCTTTAGTGATGCTCAGGATCTGTAAATTATTGGCCATCATCAGTGCACTCATCTCTCCGTTCATGTGGAAAGTGAAATCTTATGTACAGGCTACCGCTAGCATTAAGCTAACCATGTCCCTTCAGTAGCTTGCCTTATTTTACTGATGTACTGATGTTACTGATGATTGGGCTATGCAGATGTTGGGGGCGTAACTATTAACGATTGGGACTATGGCATAATAGTCGGTGTTATTTTGGAATTTACCTATTTTTCGGTGGTCTTTTGCAAACACCAGAATTATATAAGGAAATGGAAATGGTGGTGTTTGAGACTCATGGTATGTCATGTCCATGTGCTGAACTGTTATTACTCAGCTATGCCAAGGTAAACACAGTTTTCCATTCTATGGCACCTTTAAGTAAAGGTCAAGTTCCATGAAGATATTTTGTAAATTTCCTACCATAAATATATCAAAACTTAATTTTTTATTAGTGATATGCATTCCTAAGAACTTCATTTGGACAACTTTAAAGGCAATTTTCTCAATATTTAGAATTTTTTGCACCCTCAGATTCCAGATATTCAAGTAGTTGTATCTTGGCCAATATTGTCCTATCCTAACAAACCATATATCAGTGGAAAGCTTGATGTATAACTCTCAATTTAAAAAAAATTGACACTTATGACTGGTTTTGTGGTCTAGGGTCACATATTACAAAAAAAGGGAGAAAGAAAATTAAATGTGTGTATAGTTATTTCAACCAAAACAACAAACAAACAAAAATATAGCTGCAAGTAGTGATTGCCGGGGTTCATGAGCTTTAAGGCATTTCAGCACATATGGAAAAAGATATTACATATTATTTAGTAAGCCGCCTGTAACCACCCAAATCAATGATTTAAAAAGCATTTTTGGCAAATACATGTAATTAAGAAAATTATGTTTTTGTAATGTTTAGGACTGCGCTCTCCCTAAAACTTGCATGAGTGTATAGAATAACCTGTCGCATGTGCTCACCAGGTTTTATGAAGTTTGTGAGTTTTCATTTAGGTTTTATGGGCTTTGGGACATTTTGGGACAGATCCCTTTTTTAAACTACCCTGTTATAGCTTCCCAAAGTGTTTTAAGTTTTAATTTTTTATAATTATTGACCTCTTTCTAGATTGAGCGAAAAACCTTGGACTTCGCAACTTTCGCAAAAGTAGGTTTATTACATTTTCTCAGTCATCTAACAGTTTGATTGACAGCAGCTGTTCTAGAGGCAAAGTTGTTCAGAATGAAGAGGTCCATCGCATGATACAAATATTGTATGAATGTGTGAAAAAACGTGCAATACACAATCATTTAAACCCTTGAAAAATGCAAAATCGCCCACAGTGGCCGGTGGTTTGGTTCAGATTGAGTGAAAAACCTAGGACTAGTTCGCAAAAAGTAGGCTTTTCAAAAAATGCAAAATACCCCAAAATTCACTGACTGGCACGAACCTTGTTGACATTGTAGTCGGTGTGAGCACTACCATCCCTTCGAGTTTCAAGTCTCTACAACATACGGTGTGGTCTGCCCAATCAAATTTACATGGAGATTGGTGATCTTTGGCCATTGTAACAATTACAATAGGGTTTCAGCGCTAAAAAAGTCTAGGTAAAGCTAAAGTAAGCCTATATTAAAGGGTTAGTTCACCCAAAAATGCAAATTACCCCATCTTCTTTAAGACAAATACAATCTGAGTTATATTAAAAAACACGTGTTTACGAGAGTGGCGTTACAGTAAATGATGTAGGCTGTAGGCGTAGCATAAGCTCCGGTGAGAATAGGCTAGTCTTTCAAGAACCAAGTTTTGTTTAAAGAAAAAACAGTCTCTTCTTGGCTTATATAGAAATCCTCAGTTTTAAAATGCAATCTGGGAAAACCCGTCGGAAAACGCGCGAAAGACATTTTCAGGAAATTCGATAGGTCGAATGTAATTTTTTTGAGGTTTTCAATAAATTATTGTTCTATAATGTCTTGTCTATCATCTCTGAAAATATCTTGGTAAAATTCACTTGTTTAGTGTAGAAAAATAGCGATTTATTGCAGAAAGCAGAATTGATTGTCTTTCTCAAATGTTAAGAACGTGCTGCAGAGGTGCTTTCCCTTAATACTACAAAACAGTTAACCTATCAAAATAAACATAAAAGTAACATATTTAATAAAGCTGTATCAATGCACATTCCCAACCAGTCCTGTGTAAACTACGGCATGCAAAGGTTTATTTATTTATTTATAATATCGTGAGATGGCGGGGCGCAACAACGTAGCCTAAAGTACTGTAGCTGCTCACTTAAATAATCGTACTCGTCTCAATCTGCCTAATCTTGGTGATGTCAGTGCCCTAAACGATGTAATAATGGACGATTTCACATCTAGAGATGAAGGATCGGATGATGAAGTTAGTAAAGAGGAGGGGTCAGTCCGATGGCAGTGAGTTTTATGCACAGTGTGCAAACAGTTGCACTGCACTTGCTTCTATAAATGTAAACTACAAGGTACACTATTCATGCTATCTAACCATACAAGGGGTGATCAAAAGTTCAGAGGCTATGCCTATGATAAACAACAGAAAACAGACGTTAGTCTGTTTGTGTAATGATGCAGTATAGCGCTCCTGACTTGACCTGGCATCTTGTTAAACCTGTGAAGTGAAAGTAAAACCTGTCTCACTTTAAACAGGTTTTTCTCAAACTCCCATTCCTGAAAATCATATCTATCAGCCAACTGCCAAATGATTTAGTTAGCACAAGAATTATATTTGTAAGAAAACCAACTTGTTCATCGTCTTTAAAGTCATTACTAAAATGTCCAGTAGCAATGCAGACGCAGTCGGTGAAGCACCCCTTGCTGACTAGCTGGCATAATTTGCAGCTGGCATTGCTCACCAACACAGTGGACTTGGAAGTGTGATCTGAAGCTGGATTACTTGCATCAAACCTATAAGTGCACAGCATTCACATGTGTTTAGCATCGCAAGAGTGCTCCATGACACACTTTCCAGGTGGAGCTTTCAGAAGGCTGTCTCCTCCAGCCCGAGTGGAGGCAAAGGAGGGCGATCAGCCTCTCGCTGTGCTGTCATCTGTAATTACGGGGGCATCTTCAGAGCGGCCCCATGCAAAGCGGGTGGCAGACAGGCTAGCGGCTAATGCACGGGACCCACACTTCACATCAGCGAGGAAGGCAGGCTGACCTTGCTTGCCTCACATTAGCACTCTTATCTGGTGCGTGTGTGTATGTGTGTGTTGCGTGCCTGTGTGGAGGTGTAGGAGATAGTCCTGGAGTGGGCCGCGGGGGCGGGGAGGAGCAGAAATAGATCACTTAGGGGAACAAAGTGTAATTAATGGGTGGAGAGAGATAAGAGTACCCTGGCCACTATCTGGGAATGTGCTAATGGGGTTCACACACACTCAGCATGAGCAGGGGATGACCCCTGACAGAGTGTGTGTGTGTGTGTGTGTTTGTGTGGAAGAAGACATGATGTATACTGATGTGATGGATATGAGTGAGTGACTGTGAGTGAGTGAATACTTGAATTCTGTATACATTTCATTGAAATCTTTGAAATACTTCACTGTGGTGCTGGTTGATGTGTTGAAACATAAAATGTTAACCATCCTGAATGATCTCTAAACAATTCCAACAAAGTCAAATTCCATTCTGAAGTCAATGTGCTCTTGTTTCAAAGAGG
Source organism: Garra rufa (assembly GCF_049309525.1). Classification (NCBI taxonomy): domain Eukaryota; kingdom Metazoa; phylum Chordata; class Actinopteri; order Cypriniformes; family Cyprinidae; genus Garra; species Garra rufa. The sequence goes on from NC_133365.1 coordinate 16,735,963, forward strand.
GTTTTGTGGTTTAACACATAAGAGGAAACAACTAGAACATGTTGTTACAGTCGCCACGTTCCCCTCCTTCACAACACAACACACCCACACAGAACACACGTCTTTCACATCAATCCCATGAACAATGTTATTACACTTGGCTCAGTGGCAGGGCTTCAAATGAAGAGGACATTAATGTTTACATTGACTGAAGGAACAAGGAAAGCACAACAGTCAGCTTAAGGTCAGCTCACGGCGACGAAGGAGGATGCTAATTGAGAGGAACTTCCTAACAACCTCCTGTATGCGTGGGTCCTGCGTCAGGGGCCCATCCAGGAGCCACGCAGGAGGCTTCTATGACAGTGAAGCACCACATGGCAGACAGACAATGTTTAAAATGCATTTCCTTTGTTTGTCTGAAAAACAGAGCAGTGGTGGACCACAAACCAAAAATGGGTCACAGGTCTGTTCTAATAGGATCATGGAAAGCAACACTAAAGACAGTAAAATAACATTAATAGTGCTATGTTTGAGATATTCAATAATGGTGGTATAATATTAACATTTAAGTTGAGAGATGAATTATTAGCTTAGTTATCTGCATACTGTAAATCAGACAGACAGTCTCTGTCTCTGACCCCAATCTGACCCTAAACTCAGAGTCTACTTGTAGAGACCTTGAAGTGAGAGAGAAGAGACTGGCTTCTGTCAAAAGATAATAAAGAGAGACTATATATTTTTGATTATAGTTGAGTAGATTTATTTTAGGATTCTTTGATGAATAGAAAGATACAAAGATCAGCATTTATCTGAAACAATAAAAAAAAAACCTTTGTAACATTATACACTATACACTATACTATTCAAAAGCTTGGAGTCAGTATAATTTTTATTTATTTATTTATTTATTTAAAGAAATTATAAAAATTAATACTTTTATTTAGCAAGGATGATGATACAGACATTTATAATGTTACAAAAGATTTCTATTTCAAATAAATGCTGTTCTTCTGAACTTTCTAACCATCAAAGAAACGTGAAAAAATTGTACTCAGCTGTTTTCAACATAAATGTTTTTGAGCAGTAAATCAGAATATTAGAATGATTTCTGAAGGATCATGTGACTGGAATAATGATGCTAAAAATTCAGCTTTGAAATTACAAAAATAAATTACATTTTAAAATATATTCAAATAGAAAACAGTTAATATAATGGTAATAGTAATAGTTTTTTGCTGTATTTTAGATCAAATAAATGCAGGCTTGGTGAGCAGAAGAGGCTTCTTTAATAAACACTAAAAATCTGACTGTTCAAAAACTTTTGACTGGTAATGTATACACATTTTGTATCTTTGTAAAACTTCACTTAAAGCCTTTATGCAAAATGCATTATAAAAGTAGTTTTAATGCATTATTATTGTTTTTTTTATATATATATTTTTAACAGAAAGTTCAACAAGAAGCATTAATTTGAAATAGAAATCTCAGTAACACTTTACTTAAAGCCTTTATGTATAATGCATTATAAAAGCAGTTTTAATGCATTAATTATGCCTTGAAAATGCCATAACCACAGTTAATACATTATAACACTTCAATTCATTGTTACACTATGCATTTTTAAAATTTGGTTAAAAATAAAGTCTTTGTGAGCCTTTCAAAACTTTGAAAATATGAATTATTCCAAACTTTTGAATGGTGGTATATATATGTATCTTCCTATAATCACTTTATGGAAAACTGATACTACAAAGGCATTAAGTGAGCACACACCAGACAAAAAAAACAACAAAAAAAACAACCAAACAAAAAAACCCACACACATTTACACCCAGGCGATGATTCATTAGAGAAAAGCTGTAAAAAGCAGTAAACATTAAAAAAAAGTTTAAGTGTTTTGTTTCCAATCTAATGTTGTGATCGAAACTTGCTCAAACAGCATGAGAGGGGCCAAAAGTTCAGCGCAAACAACCCACCCAAACAAAACTCCACAAACAAACAAACACAAACAATGGCAGGCATCTAAAAGCATCTCCGCTTTAGCATACACAAAGCGTGGGAAGAGTTAACTCCCTGATAAGCTGTCTCAAACCCCGGCATTATGCATTTTTCATGCCATGTGAGTCAGAGACCGAATAATTATCTCTCTATCTCTCTACAGAGACGAGTGTAGAGGGCTGCAGCCACTTCCCTCTCGGTGCTCTCTTCACACTCAATGTGAATGAACTCATACAGACGTCAACAAAACATTCAGATGAACCCTTGGATGGGTAGGTGACAAGTAGCGCAGACTTTAGATGTATGCAGCGCTTCCATGGTCACACTGACCTCCAAATGAGGCTTGATCTGTACCTGCTGGGGGCAAACTGGAAAAAAACCCCACCTTGACCAAATCTATAGACCTTTATCTGACAGAGTGGCTAACGCTCAACACATAGCCCATGTCAAATAAGATGTTCAGATGCACTGTGACCCTGTAGCGACACACTATTAATCAAAAGTGTGTTAGGGATGCAGGAGCGAGCCGGGATGAGTGTTTGAGGATTGTGTGTTTGGTGTGGGTGTGCGAGTACGGCAGGGGTCAGAAGCAGCTCTGACTCTCTCAATGGTGCTCTATTGACAGCAGAGGTGAGAGTGAGCGCGAGGAACGGCAAACAGAATAAAATAATCAATACGTTCTCACTTGTCAGAAGGGTAAGAGTCCTTTAAGAAGAGTAAACTTTAACCCCGCAGTATGTTCCATTGATCAGATGATGTAAACTCCTGCCACAGGCGGCCCTGCTATATCTGTTCTGACATATATGGAATGTGAGTCACCGATAACATTGTCTGAGACGATGTGTGACTGTAAGTGTCAGAGAGGGAGAGATTGAGAGAGCACATTCCTGTACAAATGCCTGTGCAACAACAAATACAATTAATGCTGCTTGATACTTTAAGACAAGTGGTGCTCACTGACCCCTGAAGTATAAAACTTTTGTGTGTAACTCATCCTACAACATTTAAGCTACTATTACTTCCACTTTTTAAAACAAAAGAACTGAGCCAAATGATTTATTACATTGCATTCTTTCTCTGATGATATAGTATTTACAGCTGTTATTTCTTTACAGAAAATCACAAACACTCATGAATCAGTCAGAGCAAGCACTGTATTAATCTAACTTACCTTTCTTTTTTTGCATAAAGGCCCGTTCACACCAAATATGACAACTATAAAGATAACGATAACGTTTTTTTCTAAAAAATGTTCTCATTATTAAATAGCAGAGTCCACACCACAGCTATAGTGATAAAGAAACAAAGAAGCAATATCACTTTCAGAATGATTTTTTCTAGCTAATGAACGATAAAAATATTGACAGCCAATCAGAATCAATCCTGCTAAATACAAGCTTGAGAATTTAAAGCGGCAGGCAAGCTAGTTATATTTATAGCTGTCATTCTTGGTGTGAATGGGCCTTAACACCCAATGTTTAAAAGTTTGGGGTTAAAGGAACTGTATGTAGGATTGTGGCCAAAACTGGTACTGCAATCACTTTCAAAATATTGTAGAACGTGTATCCCCTCCCCCTCCCCCCTGACTCGAGGTTGCCAGCTAAGCTGCAGGACCCGTTTTCAGCCGTCTCCATCTTTCAAAGGTATCTCCTATACAAATCCTTGTTTTATTTCGGACTTTGTCACGACGTATTTCGGATTCATAACGAGGTCTTTTAGGTTTCGTAACGTTATACGTGTTTTATCCGACGCGTTCGTAGCTGCAGCTGTAACTAGAGCAGAGCTGGCAACCCGGATGACGAAACTCTACTGACTTCGTGATTAGTCGGTAGCTGGAGGGTGGAGCCTCAGACCAAAACACAAAATGACAACAATAACATCAGTTGTGGGCTGCAACTTTCACTTTTAAATGACAATATCCTGGCCAGACCACTGTTGTCAGTGATATAAGTATTTGAAATGAACATGACTTCTTAATTTCTAGTGACATGTCAGGGCCATTTTATGATTAACTGAAATAAATTTCTTACATACAGTTCCTTTAATACTTTTTCATTTTTTGGTGAAATAAATTAATACTTTTAATTAACAAGGATGCATTAAATTGGTCAAAAGTAACAGTAAAGACATTTATAATGTTATATGTCTATTTCCAACTAAAATATTAAGCAGCACAACTGTTTTAAAAGGTTTTAATAATAAATGTTTCTTAAGCACCAAATCCGCATATTATAATAATTTCTGAAAGATCATGTGACACTGAAGGCTAGAATAATGACTGCTGAAAATTGAGCTTTGCCATCACAGTAAAATATATATATAAAAAAATAAAATTAAAATAGAAAACAGTTTTTTAGATTGTAATAATATTTCACAAAAGCCCTGTTTTACATTTTTTTTTTTAATCAAACAAAGATACACATTTTGACTTTTGATATTTTATAAAAATAAATAAATTGAATGTTTTTTTGTGACCAATTTTTTTTCATTTGTATGTGAACAGTTGAAGTCAAAAGTTTACATACGCCTTGCAGAATCTACAAAATGTTAATTACTTTACCAAAATAAGATATTTCACATAAAAGACATTTACATATAGACCACAAAAGAAAATAATAGGTAAGGTCATTGCAAAATTTTCGTCCAAAATTTTCCATAAAAAAAATCAACCTCATGTTGTGTCAATAACAGTCACACTGCCTCCGAAACTTTCGTCCGTCAAAAGAAATTCGGATCAGGTTCGATTTTCTGCGTTTTTGCATTCGTAGCAAGCATTTTGATAGAAAAGGATGACGAATATGAAAAATCCGAAAAACGCATACGAAAAATTCGGACTCAGTGTGCAATGACCTTTACATTTCTAAAAATTACCCTGTTCAAAAGTTTACATACACTTGATTCCTAATACTGTGTTGTTACCTGAATAATCGACAGCAGTTTTTTTGTTTTTTTGTTTAGTGATAGTTGTTCATGAGCCCCTTGTTTGTCCTAAACAGTTAAACTGCCCGCTGTTCTTCAGAAAAATCCTTCAGGTCCCACAAATTCAGTTTTTTTTTCAGCATTTTTGTGTATTTGTATTTAAATCTTCAAATTCCAAAAGTTTTCAACCCCCTTAATGTATTGTGCTTCCTTCTGGACCATCAATGAGTTTGAACCCTCTGTAATAGTTGTAATTAGAACCAGTTATTGGAGTTTTTTCCTGTAAAAATGTATTTAACAAAACATTTCCAGATATTTTTCCACTTCCTAACTGTTAAGGAACCAGAATCAGTAAGAGGAATTGATTCTCATCACCATTGTAGACCATAATATCACTGACATATTAGTATAGGCTCTTTTGACTTGGCCCAGTAAACAACCACCAAACAATGTGCTAAAACCACTCATAAAACCACATAGCAACAGCCTAGTGTTGAGGTAGTTTCTTCTCCCCTGTTTTCTTTAGGCAATTGCTTCATATTCTCTTCATGATGAAAATGACGAACAAGACATGGAGTGCTTAACCTTCATAATGTTCCTGTTTCTGTTCAAAGAAATCCTTTAGTAGAAACAAGGTCCTCTGGGTATGTCAATACAGTATCATGTGATAAATTAGACAGAAAGAAAAACAAGCTTTAAAAGTTAATGAAGAGAAGTGGAACATTAATGCAGAGAGAGATGAATGGAGACAGAGAGAGAGGGAGACGCTAACCCTCTGTCATAATTCAAACAAGTAAAAAGTCTCCCACCGTTCTGTTTACAGTGTATAATTAATGCCTGCGAGTTCAAACACAGCTTTATCTGTACTCGTCGGCTTAAGTGATATGATTTCATGTTTTATGGCTGGTTATGCCCCTCTCTTTAGGCAAAAACTACTGGGGCAGTTCTGGCCCCCCCAAACACTGCTGCTTTTCTACCCGCAGCTAAAGTGCCTCGTTAATTCCCTCCCCACCGCTGACAACAGCCGCATCCATCAATCCGTCTAAAATACGCCCCCGATCGCTTCGAGTTTTACTACCGTGCGTCTCTCGTTATTGGGCTGATGGCATGTTTCAAAGCCTTGTTTCACTCCACGTCTTCGGTTGCTGACCTCTGAGGTCTCCGTAACTCTAAACCCTCCACGCCTACGTCTGCTTGATGTGCTAAAGCGTTATGATACTTCAGAGCGGTCGCTCTCCTCGTGTGCAATAAATTTGAATGTATATGTTCAAAAGGTGCTTAACTACAGCAGAGCTTCAATGTGCATCGTGGGTGCACTCATGGCCAACTACGCAGACAAGGCTTTAGCATATACAGTGATAATATTTAGTGACATTTGGGGAAAAATGGTTTTAGATAAATATGTTGATTTTATGTTCCTGCTTGTGGTTACCCACGCTTTGTCTACTCAAAGAAATGTTAAAGTAACTTAGAGGATTAGTTCAATTTCAGAAGTGAAATTTTCTGATAATTTACTCACCCCCATGTCATCCAAGATGTTTGTCTTTTTATTCTTCAGTCGAAATGAAATTACGATTTCTGAGGAAAACATTCTAGGATTTCAATGAGGATAAACGGGTTTACCCGTTACGGCTCGCATCAAATTCAAGGCACTGATGCTGGCATATAGGACAGCCACCGGCTCATCACCTGCTTACCTCCATTCACTACTACGCATCTACACTCCTTCCAGAAGTCTGAGATCCTCTAGTGAAAGACACCTCATTGTACCACCACCGAGAGGCATGAAATCACTTTCCAAAACATTCTCGTTCAACGTCCCTGCCTGGTGGAATGATCTTCCCACCCCTATCCGGAATGCAGACTCCTTAACTATCTTCAAGCGACTGCTGAAAACCCATCTTTTTCGACACTATTTGACTCAAAAAAAAAAAAAAAAACTGTTCTCCTCTCTTTCTTGATCTTCCCTTTCTAGCCTGTACTCATCTAACAACGCCTGATTTATGGTATTTTTTGAGCACTTCCTATGTTGATCTGCCTCCTTAGGATGAATCGCTTGTTGTATTCCCCAATTGTAAGTCGCTTTGGATAAAAGCGTCTGCTAAATGAATAAATGTAAATGTAATGTATAAACGGGTTTAGGGTCCAAACTGAACTTTCAATGCAGCTTCAAATGGCTCTACACAATCCCAGCTGAGGAATAAGCGAAACGATCTGTCACTTTCTACAAAAAAAAAAAGTAAATTTATATAATTTTAACCACAAATGCTCATCCTGCTCTAGCTCAACCTCACACATTACGCAATCATGTACGTGTGACGTAGGCGGAAGTATCGACCCAGTGTTTACAAATAAGCAAACGTGCAAAGAAGCGGAGAAAATGTGACCTTTCCAATGTGATTACGCAAAATGACAGATCGTTTCGCTAGACAAGACCCTTATTCCTCGGCTGGGATCATGTAGAACCCTTTGAAGCTACATTGAAACTGTAGTTTGGACCTTCAACCCGTTGGATACCATTAAAGTGCAATATATGGAGAAAAATCTGGAATGTTTTCCACAAAAACCTTAATTTCTTTTCGACTGAATAAGGAAAGACGTCAACATCTTGGATGACATGGGGGTAAGTAAATGATCAGGAAATGTTTATTCTGGAAGTGAACTAATGCTTGACCTTTCTTCTAAAGAAAGTTTTTTTTAAAGATTATTTATTAAAGATTTATGTATTTTAGTTTTATAACACATTTCCAACAAATAGAACTGGATAATCTTTAAATGGTTTATACACTAATAATACAGAATAAGTATTATTTAAGTATTTTAATGTCAATTAATTGAAATTATACATTTCTAAAACTTACAAAACATAATTTGCAAGTTTTAAAGCAACATAGTTTGGTAAAAAGCAAACCAACTACATTTGCTTTAGCATTCATTTAACAAATTTTATACTTAGCAAAGTTGAGCGCATTTTTAATCAATCTAATTTACACCACTGGTTTAAATGCTACTTTTGCCAGGATATCTTCATGTTTTTGTGACAGATGCAGTTTCACAGTCTCACTGTGCTGTTTGTGACGAACACATACACAGAAAAAGTAAAAAAAAAAAAAAAAAAAATCCCTTTGTCCAAGCCTATATCATTTATAACACAGCCAATGTTTGTAGCTGAATTTTCTCCAATTGCAGAGGTGGCAAAATAGTCATTTTGGATCTTCTATGGACCCACAAACCAAAAAACAAAACAAACTCCACTACTGCTGCTTAAACATGCTTTTTGTATGCCCCTAAAACTTAAAAAAAAAAAATCTATGCAATCCAGATCCAGGACGTCAGGTTATGACCGCAACAGCCACCCACATACAGAACAACTTTCCTTTTGTATTCCTGACCACAGCGGTAAGAGAGTGATCACCACTGCCGTGTGTATCAAGGGGCAGATTAATGGTTTGTGGTCAAATGTCTCGCCTTGGGGAGCAAAACTAAACCAGGAATGTAAGAATCCCTCAATACCTCCAGCTGCTTGGTTTTGACAGTGGTTTATCATGCCTCATAAAGCAAAGATCAGCGGTTTATATTTTCACTGACAATAACATCATGCAGAAAGACGGCGATGCGATCCGTTTTCAATGACACCTCTCAATCTCATGCATCCTTCATCACGCATCTTCTCCGCCTGTGTTTTTTCTCACTTTTCCATGCATTAATTCCAACTGCTCTCTTCTCACAAACTGCGTGTGCTCGCACATATATTGCTCACTGTCTCTGAGGAGACCGGTAATCTCTCTCCTGTCGCTCGGCTTGTGTATTTTCTATCCTGTGTGAGCGCTTCCTCTTCCCTGAGTGTGAGCGAGCGAGTCTATAAGACTCAAGGAGAGTAGAGTGATTTTAAAGATGCGGGCAATCCAGAGGGAATCCCTCCATATCAGTGTGTATTCTTGTGGTGTTGCTTCGCTTTTTCAGGGGCACAAAGAGTAATGTGAGCTGATGGTACAACGGTCCTTCTCAGCAAGTTTGAGAGTTTATTTGTCATACTCTTCTGAAGGTTTTGCATTGTTAAGGTGAATCACACTGTAACTAAGCCAAGAGATAAAAAGCCGCCTACAGTTTTTAAGCCCAGAATCTGTTAAGGTATTCCGTAAGCTTCGATTATTGCCGTTTTTATTTAATGATAAATGCACTCAGTGAATAGTCCTTACAGAAGGCAGTTGTGGTGCAATGGCTGGAAAAGGGATCTTCAGTTAATGGCTTTTTCCACTATCGGTTGTTAGAGTAAACAGCAATTTGGTGAGCGTTTGGGACATCACTCAGCTCCGTGGTGAATAAGGACAGGTGTGTTTGAATGAACCTATTTAATCACCCTGTTGATCTATAGAGTGTATTTGATGCTCTCCATCATAAACTGGAGAGAGACAGATAAATGGATTGTGTGCCGAAGGTAAATGGTAAATAAAAAGTTTGTTAACATTTGAGCCTGATGGTGAGATATTGATTTCTCCTGTCTCCTTAATGGAGGTGCTGATGGTACTGATGGAGGAGAGAGAGTGTTTTTAGATTTGGGGTAAGATGATGGTTTAACAAGAGAGAGTGCTTTGTGTGGTTGTGTGTGTGTGGGTTCTCTTCTAAAGTGAGGGAACTAAAAGGATGCTCGCACTAGACTTCAAGCAGGTGCAATTATTTTAGGTCCTTGCAACAAATAGGAAAAATAATATAATGCTTTAGAGTGTCTGTTTTGAACAAACAGTAATACATGTATGTTAAAAATCAACTCTAGTTATCTGTGAAACTAAAAACAATGGCTCCTATTAAATAAAATGCTGTCTTTCAGGCAAATTTCCTTGAATATATTTTTTCAACCCAAAGGTCAATATCTGAAAGCTGTCTTTCTGAAGTTTTGTAATAAAATAATACTACTAAATAAAAATGAAAAAAATGTATGTATATATCTATCTGATCTGTTTTCAGATCATCGTTGGTACTACCGCATTGAAGAGTGTGTGCATGGTTGCCAGATTGTTGCCTTTATATCTGGCAACAGTCTGCAATAATATTTTGTCGATATTGTAATATTTTTAATGAAAATTAAATTTGTATAGTTTTTATTTTTTTAAATACATTTTAGTCTTGTCTTTTATCGTCAACAATATTTTATGTTGATATAGTCACAGTTATCGTATATTGACCTTACTGTTGTCTCGTCATCATCTCGTTTGAGTCATGGGAAAAAAGCTTGTCAATAAACATTTTTTTTCCATAGTTTTCTTTAATGCAATTAACACTATCTATCTATCTATCTATCTATCTATCTATCTATCTATCTATCTATCTATCTATCTATCTATCTATCTATCTATCTGTTTTGTTTTCCGATCATCGTCTGTGCTACTGCACTGAAGAGTGTAAGCATGGTTGCCAGATTGCAAAAAAATAAGCAAAATACTGGGGAGAGAATGTATCCTTTTAACAGATGAATGGGGATTTAAACTTTTTATATCTGGCAACAACACACGAAAGCTCGCGTAGCAGAGGCATGTACAACAGTCCACAATAATATTAAGTTTGTCTATCTATCTATCCCACACAATATTATTGTTTATTTACAAATCACTGACCTTAAGCTCATCATTAGCCTACAGTCTATTGTACAAGTGTACTAAATAAAGATGTTAAACTGACAGCCCTACTATTAAGGTGAGTGAACGTAACACAGAGTCAAGTGTGATCACCCCTTAAACCCTACAGAAACAGCAGCAGTTATGGGTGATATCATAAACTGTCACACTATGCAAAGAGCTGAAAGATGCCCCTAATACATCAACTGACCCATTCAAACAAACACCCACTCACACTGCCATGAAGAAAAATATTCAGCACTGAAATCTCATCCTGATTAAAAATTAGTCATGTATGAAGTCCAGAAACCTGACACCTTGATTGCAGCAGAAGCAAATAAAACTGACAAGGCCGCTTTACACTTCTGAGATCTCCATCATGTTCTCTGTCGAGCAGGAACTGAGACAGATCCATGAATAACTAAGAGAGAGGGATGATAAACGTGTCATCTTTTTGTGTTGGCGGAGAGACGTGGAGTTAAAGGCGCGAGCCAACTTTCAATGAGAGCGTACAATGTTGAAAACGCTCATGACCTTTCAAACGCAGACGAGCGTATTTGCTAAGTACAGCTTCCTGCGGCTGGAACGCCGCTGTTTCTGAAAGTGAAAAGAGACAGAGGAGGATGACAGAGAGAGGGCGATTAGCGCGGGGAACACAAATCCACTTAATATCTACTTTCCGTCTGTATGTCTTCACGGCAGCTCGGTGAAAGCGAGCAGGCTTATGATAAACCTAATTTAAATGTTTAAATATTGTTTTTGGCTGGCCGACGGGGCCACGTCATCTGTCATGTTCTCATGCTGACAAATCTCTTTGCATGCATTCCCAGAGAGAGAGAAAGCGTAAGAGACGGGGACGCGAGAACAAACAGGATTTGATGTCTGGGAGAAACGGCGGATCGACGTGTACACAAAAGAGTGCAATGACACGGCCAGGTAACATAATCGTGGTCGGGCTATACGATCATGTATGTCTGAGTGAGCGAGTGCATATTTACATGGAGGAAGAGTGCTGTCTGTGTGTGTGGCGGTCACAACATGCCTGCTGGGAGAAAGAGGTAACAGAAGGGAGGCCCTTTGCATCCCCACAAGCCTGCTCTCTGATTTCAGTTGCGGTAGTGGAACTCTAGCCCGTCTGTGTCCCCGGGCCACAGGCACACAGGTGTTTGCTGCATGCACCTGTGCACTAGTGCATGCGGAGGGGCTGTCAAAAGCGGCCGACGAGCGCTGACCTGGGATCAGCCGGAGCACACCTGTGCCATTCAAACCCAAGCTTGTTGTCATGGACCTGGACAGCGGCATCCGCAACAAACGGTGTACATTATAATGTGGCGCACCAGACAAAGGACCAGGACCCGACGAAAGGTGAAGAGGCCATGTCGGGGCTTTGAGGAAAGGAAAAGAGACAGTTGAGACAGAGTTCAACTAAAGTCTACGGTGGCTTTGCACCATTCTGTACGGAGAGCAGATTTGCACCACATGCTTGCCTGAGCAATTACCAAAGCCAATCTGAGCAACACATGGGAACATGGAACCGTTCCTGAGTGCCGTGAAGGGAGGAGACCAGCCGTACATTGATTACACTCTATCAATGTAAAGAGTGTGTAAGGTTACAATTAGGCTCCACTTATCTACGGTAATTAGAAACTCCTGCATTCAGAAGACTCGATATTCTGCAGGTCACGATAGGCTGAGAACTCGGCAGGCCATTGCAGCCCATACCTGAGTGCTCAACGCCACCCAGAGCATCCCTGGCAACCTCACACTGTAACGTAGCTCATCCCGTCCTACCTGGCTGCTCCATTGTCCTGCCCTCGACCTGTGAACGTTGGCACAACCCCGAGGGTTGGGGCTAAAAAAGGCCCAGGAGCAAGGAACAGAAACATAGTCTGCATTAGCCAGCTAATCCCATTAAATCTGCGGCCCTGCCAAAAGCCAGGGTCAGCCAGTGTGCCACGTCACTCACACGCACCTTTGGCACCGCTCGTGACCCTGGACTACTGTCCCGGAGATGAGGGTGGGGAGTCGCCTGTTTTCTAGGTCCAGATGGAATTAGGCAAAAAATGGGATGCATGGATGCACCTGCTGGCCAATCACTCGGACCGCTGGAGGCTTTTTGGAAATGAGTGCGGTTGTGGCCGAGATTTAGCCACGAAACTAAGCAGCTTGCACCCGCTCTCTGCAGCGGGAATTGGTTTAAAGTGTTTACAGTGGATTACAGCAGCACACTGACAGTTAAAAGGCACTTGTGATCTGTGTGGTCATCTGTAGCATGAAGTGTCACAAAGAATCAAAATGCTTTATGATAATGTCAACATGAAACAGTTCAAATCCAGTTTCATTTTTGTAATCTGATGTATTTCCTTGGTGAAAGAGGACATTCAACGAGAGAAAGTTAAAGCCCTGCTGTTTGAAACCATTTTGCTTTCATGATCTGATGGAAACAAGGACATGACTTTATTTTATTCATCAAAAATGGATATAAAATTGGGCCTCAACATACTAGAAAGAAAAAGCAAAATTAAGAGGGATTGATGACGCCAACCGAAAACGAAAATAGGTGCAGAAGAAGAATAAATTATGAGTGAATTCTGATGAAAAATTACGAACATACACTCTAATAAAAAAATAGGAAACAATGTAATTTTCTGTATTGATTTTTCACAAGTGTATATTTTGAAGTACGCCTTGCACTGTGTTTTGTTTTGTTTAGAATTAAAGGATAATAATAATAATTTAATAATAAAATAATAATATTTTAATAAATAATGATAAAATATCATTTTATCGGATAATTCCATGCAAATGTCAATCTTACCATGAAAAAAAGTTACCAAAGGTTTTTACTATACTAATAGCACAGATGTCAACATTTGGTGGTTCAAATACAAATGTGAGGTCTCTCTTAGAGTTTTTAAAGCATTTTTTTTTATTAGTGCATGATTTTCTATAGTCTGGAAAGTGTTATTTTCAGGCTTGTCACATCTATAACAGTACATATTCCTCATAAATAGACACATCAAAATTAAAATAAAGTATCAATTATATGTTCTGTGAAGAGCCATTGCTTCTCTATGTGTTGGGTATTATTGCATCTGGTTTCAACATTTAAAATATGTGCATTTTTAAAATATGTAGAGGATGATTATTTCCATTTTTTAACACAGAAAACTCATGCATAGACTGATATTTTTCTGATGTTAAGCCTTTATCAACAAGGGTTTATTAAAATATAAACAGATGGTTAGGTATACTGGTAACACATACATTCTCTAAGCATTTATATGTCACATCCATAACGCAAAATGTCACATTCATTATGCTGGATTTGCCCAACTACAATTATAATTATTATTATTACTAATTAAATTACTTTTGTAATTTAAAGAGGTATTTAAGAAAAATATAGTAATAATAATTATTTTATTTTACACTATAATTGTAAAATGACAATACTAGTATTTTCGGTCCCACATTATATTAGGTGGCCTTAACTACTATGTAGTTACATTTGAATTAATCATTTGATGCAATGCACCTATTGTGTACATACATGTTTTTACATTGTACTTAAAAAATTATAAAAAAAATTAAAAGTATTAAAAAATAGCTTTATGTAATTACATCCCTAACCTTACCTGTATCCCACTTCAATAGCAGCAAAAGTGTTTTGCAATACAATATGAACACATTGTAAGTACGCTGTACTTCTTTCTGACCTAATATAAAGTGGGACCGTATTTTATTTTGATTAATCATTTAGCCCAAACTCATAACGCAGAAAAACCAGGCATAGGCACTCTCACATACAGACAAGACAAAACATACATTTGTATTACACTGACCCCGACAATGGCATCACTTTCCATTGAGTCATTTCACCACAAATGTGAGTGCAGCAAAGCTAATTGGGTTACGTGTTATCGATGCAGAGCAAAGCATCCATCCTGCTTAACTTGACCTGCGCTCAGACACTTTACCCCACTTCTCTGCTGTCCCCACAGTGTGACTTAAGGACAGGATATCTCCTCTGCCATGAATACAGTACCTGATGTAACAAGTCAACCATGATGACTAATTGCATTAGTGACGCAGGTAACATATACTCCACTTCCAGTGCAAGGGGTCTCTCTCTATCAGATGGTCCGTGGCCTAAATTGCCCCTTAACCGGAGAGAGCACAACGCCAAGCCACTAAAGCCTTACTTTATGCTAAACAATCCTTTATTAGCCCGAACACAGCATGGTGGCACCATTGCATTGTTAAGCGGATGAAGTTAGCACACAATGTTCTGCCATATTTCTATCTCTAGCTACAAGGCTGGTGAGACAGAGAATTTAATTTGAAACGTGCTAATGCTCCTGCTCTGGCGCCAACTCATTTACAGCCATTAACATCGACTAAGCTGAGTTAGCACGAAGCTCTAATTGTTGTAACAATGAAAGCTGGGTAAAATATGGACTTTCTGGACAACATAGAGAACATAGCTAACTTCCAACATTTAGCATCTGTACTAAAAGTAAGGGTCCAGTTTGAATCTTAGTAAGCGGTAATGTTCTTCTTGGGTGCACTGTGGGTCAGTCCTGGTTTTCAGGGCGAAGGAGCAGACATGACCTTCACAACTTTTTTCGTTCCTTGATCACACTGATAGTCCAACAAGACCGCAGGAGATAAAGCTCTCAGCTCATTACTTATTGAATGATCTCATGATAGTCCTTGTCTTCAAGTGCTGCGGTATTTGTATCATTGATTAACAGTAACACGCCTTCAAGACTTTTCCTGTTGAACGTATTAATTCATATTAAATGGTAGAATCAATAACTAAGGCTTAACTTTGGATAACCTAGGCTCAACCAATGGCGTGAGCTTGGAGCACCTGCTTTTCCAACATTACGCAATTTTACAAACAGCTTTAAATATTAAACTCCACAATATGTTCACTAAGAACTGAAAAGCACCCACTCACATGGAAATTCCCTATGTGCCATTAAATCAGTAATAACCTTTCTATGCAGTGAGGCGAATGTTTTGTTTTAAATAAGTCATATTGGGTGAGAGGCAGGGAGAATAATCCACTTTCGTCAAGAGTTCACATGCCAGCCAGCCCGTTGCTTTGGCAGAGCAGATGAAGATATCAAAGAGGGGGGAGAGAGCAAGCCCTGCATGCTGAGGAGGCCGGGAAACTGGCGAGCAAGAGAGAGAGAGAGAGAGAATCAGAAGTCAAACTCAGGGCTCTTCCCACAAACAGGACTGGCACCCAGCAGGGTTTAAAGTTCTGCTCAGCTTCCGCCAGGGGATTTTCCTTCTCTTTCTCTTCCTCGCTCACTCTGTCGTTTCACCATAACAAAGGCACTTCTTGGTAGTGCACAAACCAAGACTTGTTGCAAAATGATCAATTTTTAATTCCCCTCACTTTTTCATGTTTGCCAATGACACCAGGTTGAGGGGGTGCTGGCGGCGGTGGTGAAAGAGACTGAACTCTTCCTCTGCACAACACACATACAGGTACGGGAAGATAAGCAACACCTATGAGCCATTCAAGTTTCACAAGGCGTATCGGTAATAAATGATGCATTGGTGTCTAAACCACAGAAAGCAAGAAGCGTTGTTATGTAGATCTAATAGATAAGGATTTGACAGTATAGAGTTCATATTGAGAGGAGAGGAGAGTTAACGGATGGGGAAAAAAGCAATCGTACTGCCAGTTCCTTGTATGTAAGGAAAACCTAAACACGCAGATGGCATTGACTAGAATGCCTCTCAGCTCAGGTGGTGTAAAAAAAAAGGGGCACACTGGTAAATCCAAGCTCGTTCGCGCTGCTGCAGCCACTGCTAATGAGTTGCGACTTCCTGTCATGCTGTTTTTTCTCTCTCCCACTTCTTCCAGGAGAGGAGGCGGATTGTGGAAAGTCGATTTCTTGTGCGGCGGTGCTTGTCGTAATTGCGCCGCGAGGCGGCTTGGTTCGCCAACGGTGACATAGTCGGTGAAAACGAGCAGAAAATCTAACTGTTCCATATCAAGGAATATTTTTACTCTGGCTAATGTGACTTAAATACCTTGTTCCACAGTCGAGTGGGCTGGCACCTGCTGCATGGGAACTGGCCAATTACTGCGCAGTCGCTCTAATTTTCTGATTCAATTAGCATGCTTCAGAGCTTTGCCGTCTAATTGCAAACTACTTCACAGTTACCTCTCTGATTAATCGCTGCCCATCTGCGAGCGATCGGAAACCTTGGTGGAACAAATTCGGGTATTTGAGAATGCCGGGAGCCTGGCGAATCGAAGCCCACGTGGCTGCCGGTTGAACCCTGCGCTCTGCCGGGCGCCGCAAAAGAGCAAGCTGACAGTGGAAACAAATCAATGCGCTGTCACCTCTAAATCCACTTAATACACTGGAAGGTTTCGTAAATCAAAGCAGCCATTCAAGCGCTGGGCAACTGTGACAGGAAGTCATACCTAACAAATGATCACTCATCCGGAAACTTTGATTAATGTGCTTAAATGTACTCCAAGCAGGTATGATTGAGGAAATGAGGCAATGTGAAATTTTCGCATTTGCTTAAAAACAAACCACGGTGTTAGTCCTCTCCAAACAACCTCTGGACAGACGGATGGCATTTGTAACAACCTCAGGCTTTGATAATGTATGAAGACCAGAGGCTATCGACCCTCACACGCAGTGGGTTACGCTGTCAAATCGGTGGCGCTTTGCCCAAGCTGACCCACGACTTTCTCTGTACGCTAATGCGTACCTATTGACATTCCCAAGGACAAGGACACTGGGGTGTTTACACAGTTTTTACACCATGTTACATCATTCCAACCGCTGAGGTATCTGCCCTGACCGAAAAGACTTGGCACCCGGTCTTGCCCTCTGCCTTCCGCTCCTCAAAGACATTTATTTTCATTTTCCTAGAGTCCTTTTAGCCCTAATGAAAAAGTACAGTGGAAACAACAGTAAGCATATTGCATATTGTTGCCAGTGCTCTGATAATGATGTATAAGGTGGTGGCTGAGGGAGACCATAATTCCAATATGTCAGGTCTGTGATTTGGCCACAATTTGCATGGTTATAATAGCTTATCGACTGGCTCAAGGTTGAGGGAGACCACGGTAGCCAGCAGTAATGACTACGCTGCATGAGTTTATTTCAAGCTGCCGGGGTTCGCTCACCCGAGCCCTTTTGTCAATATGCAATTTTGATTCTTCCATGCCCCTCGGAGAGGCTAGGCTAACGGCAACCGCTGCCGTTCCCCGCCAACACCCCTTAAACGATTCCTGTATCATACAAACATTTCCCATAAAGATCAATACAAGTGCCATTCATTAACCCTTGAAAATCTACAAAGCCGAATGCTAGATTTATTGATCAGGCCAATTGGTTTTCATATTTGTATGCTACTAAATTGGAGTTTTTGGTATTTTTGTTGTTTGAAAAACAAATTACAATTATAGATTGTTAAAAGAAGTGGCTTGCCTTCCTAAAGCCATTTTGGGAGGGTACAAGAGGACAAACATACCACAGAAGAATTAATATATGACATTCTTTACATGCATTCACAGCATCAAACAGCTGGTACGCATGAAAACTAACGCAGACATAAAGAAACATCTAACAGACATCCTAATGATGCCTGAAGCAATTAAAACAACCAACAGAATTTAAAATGACAATTCTGTCCTATGAAGGCAAGTTACATCAATCACCTTGAGTAACAGATGGAAACCTATAAACTTTATAAACCTACATACCTGTACAATTTTTTTTTTTTACGTGAAAGCCTGTCAATTGTTATTTTATATAATTAAAACGAACTTACTTTAAATGTATTCATTTATTCCATACAGTGAATGAATGCAAACGTATACAAAATCCTGTCAGTGCAGTTGCTTTTCAAAAAATACAACTGCCTTTTTAAATGTTTTTTGTTATCCTCTGTGTAAGACGGCAGCAAACACAACACTAGCAAGGTTCTCTCTCTATTTGTGTGTTTTTCTGTCTGACTTTGATTATGTGGATAAACAAACAGCAGTGTGAGGCAGAGCCACCTGTGTGGAGCTAGTCCCGCTGCTGCACTAATGGTTTAATGATGAAGAGGAGCTCAGGCCTCTCTTACACTGAGACCGCGGTGAGTGAGACCTCATCACCTCGTAACCTCCATTATTTCTCTCTCTCTCTCTCTCTCTCTCTCTCTCTCTCTCTCTCTCTCACACACACACACACACACACACACACACACACACACACACACACGACACAACACAACACAACACAACACAGACTATAACATACTATAACTTAGTAGGGTCTATTTACACATACATACAAACACAAGAATGGCAGATTTGTTCTGTACATCTGAATACAAAAACTTATGGGCGCTTCTTTATTTAAGACATTTTATGACCCAAGGGTTAAACATTTTAATAAAAACAGATTTTTTTTTCATACTGAAACTTATTTTACTTACTTATTAAACTTACTTATTTGAAAAGTGTTTAATCTAAAACAGTGAACATTTATTATACAGAATATTATTAAATTTTGTTAAATGTGATAATTATACAGTGCAATAATAGGCTTTCAATATTTATTTTGTAAAAAAGAATTTTTGCTCAGGCATAATTTATCAAAACTACCAAGTTTTATTAAAGGTTAGTGCACTTTATTACCAAAAGACTAACTGTCATTGGAGAGCTTGAGATCAAATGTGAGACAAAACAAGGTCAATATTTTCATTGAATATTCAATTCAAATACTTTTTGGTTGTGGAGTCATTTCCAATAAAGCTTCATTTATTCAAGCTGTGAATAAAAAAAATGTTCCAAGGTTATTTAAAAGCTAAATTAATAATAATAATACAAAATCAGCATGTATTTCTACTGTTTGACATTGTTGATGGGAAAATAAGTTCAGAAGAAACATCCATATACAGTCACATACTAATAAATCAACAGATTCGCACTACAACATACATATGTAGCCCAAAAATTTTTTATTTTTAATCAACCAAACTATAGCCTACAGTAAGATGTCCAGCAAGTTAAGATAAGCTAGCTAACGGCAGTGGTCGTCCCCACCAAGAGATGAAACTGATCAATTCCAGATGGGAAGTGGTTGAAAAAAAAAAAATTATTATCTGACCTTTGACTATCTAACAAAACAATTCACATTATCAGTGCAGAGGCCTGACCTTAGACTTCTTTAAATGGGAGAGTATTGATTGTCTGTGCACAACAGACAAACACCTCACGCAGCATGTCTGGGACAGTTCACTCAGTGCACGGACAAGCTGTCTGACTGGAACCTGAGCAATTAAACACACACACACACACACACACACACACACACACACACACACACACACACACACACACACACACACACACACACACACACACACACACACACACACACACACATACGTGTACACAGCACACAGACCTGAGGAAAGCTCACCGCATGAGCCAACAAACAAACTCAACACAGAGAATCAATCACTGCATGAACTGCACTTCTTTTGCATGTGTATGTTGTCCAGATCATTCTGAGTCTGATACAAAGTACTATTTAAGGCCAATATCAATACAAATACCACTATTAAGTGAATTGATAAAATGAGTAATTACAGCCATTAAACTTTAAACTAGAAAGCAATAATCTTAATAAGTTAAACATGTAATAAAGCTAAATCACACGTTAACAAACTTCTGTGTATCGTGTATTAACAACAACAGAAGACACAAAATATTCAGGCCTACATTTGAAATGTATGTTTAAATTAATTTAAACTGCACAGTTTCAACACAAACAAACTAAAAACTTAATGAGATGCTTATTTGTCAGTCATGCATAAATGAAACGGGTACGATTTTTATAATAGTACTAATAAACTGAACCTGTTTTAAATTATGAATTTATCATCAATAAATCCAATTAGTTTCAAATTCATACATTTTAGTAATTTTTGAATGAAGAAATCTTAAGTGTTTCTTACAAGTTTTATTTATGCATGACTAATCAATGTGTGTCCTTAATTGTTTTACTGATTTCATTTAACAATTTTTTAACCATATTTCCACTATCATTTACAAGTTAAAGCTTGACAAGCTAATTTAAGTAAACAAAACACCTTTATAAGACACATTTTATTGCAATATTTCATTTAAAATGTTTCTTCTCAAAATTTCTGTGTTGAGACAAGCGGAAACATTTTTCACAAGCTAATTAAAAAAGTTTTTGAACAGTAAGTTTTAATGTTTTTTTAAAGTCTCTTCTGCTCACCAAGCCTGCATTTATTTGATTAAAGTACAGTAAAAACAGTACAATTTTGAAATATTTTTACTATTTAAAATAACGGCTTTCTATTTCAATATGTGCTTAAATGTAATTTATTTCTGTGAGCAAAGCTACATTTTTAGCATCATTACTTTAGTCTTCAGTGTCATATGATCCTTCAGAAATCATTCTAATATGCTGATTTGCTGTTCAAGAAACGTTTTTATTATTATTGTCATCATCGTCAATATTTAAAACAGATCTTAGAAAGATCCAAAGATCAGCATATTTCTGAAATAAAAAAGCATTTGCAACAGATACCACTCAAAAATATAGAAATTAATACTTTTATTTAGCAAGGATGCTTTAAATGAATTAAAAGTGATACTTTTATAATGTTACAGAAGGTTTCTATTTCAGACAAATGCTATTCCTCTTTCTGTTTGTCAAAGAAACCTGAGAAAAACTACTCAGCTACTACTACTTTTCAACATAATAATAAATGTTTTTTGAGCAGCAAATCAAAATATTAGAATGATTTCTGAATAATCATATGATTGGAGTACTGATGCTAAAAAATTAGCTTTGAAATCACAGGAATAAATTACATTTTAAAACATATTCAAACAGAAAAAAAAAATTATATAGTAAAAATATTGAATAATTTTACAAATAAATGCAGACTTGATTAGCAGAAGAGACTTCTTTAAAAACATTACAAATCTCACTGTTCAAAAACTTTTGACTGGTAGTGTATGTTTACCAAAGTTATTTGCAAGAGTATAGACACTATTAAGCTGCCAAGAACTTTTAAGAACTCAATGAAGAAATTTGCAAACTGGATGTCAGAAAACATAATAAATGCTGCTTTCATTTGATTAGATTAATCAAATCAGAATACTATAGGGTTTCTAATAATGCAGTACAGTAATAATGAGTCTTTACGAAAACGTACACTACGAAAAAATATTATCCTTATATACAATTTCAATCTTGTTTTACAAACTGAACCTTAAGATTAGTGGGCATAAATGCACAGGTCAAAAGTTTCCTACTGCTGATTTGCAAGTCAACTAATATCAATTAAAGAAACTACAGTGGTTAATTTAAGCAAAGCTCTTTTCTAAGTTCCCAAAATGCCTTAAGATAGATGACCTTTTGCACTGACCTCCACAGCATATAGATATGTGCATACGAATTCAGATCAATTCAGAATCAATACAGAATGAGTACATTTTTTAAAGTATGTAATAATAATAAACCCAACAACAAAAAAGGATTTGTGAGGGACTCAATATGCAATTAATCTAATGTAGTTCAAATTAGGAATAATTTTAGAAATTTTTTTGACATATATGAGAATAGAGTGATCCACAAATATGAGAACATGAGAACATGTCTCATCAGTTTCTTATACAAATCTAAAACATAATTTGAAGGTGAAAAAATAGGTGACACTATTTAAATTCAACAGTGGTTTTGAACCCCCTTCTTTCTATATAAATGTTTTTCCTTGCAAACCTGCTGAGATTGCGCTCAAGTTCTCTTTTGCCCGCTGTCTCTATAGTGGTCACTTGACAAATTAATTCTGTAATGAAGTGTTATAAAGATATTTCAGGAGGGGGAGGGAAAGCCAACAAAAAGAGAAGATAAAAAGAAACAGGGAGAGAAAAAGAATATCAAAGATAATCATAGGAATGAGGTAGGAGTGGCCCTGGGCCATGGGGTCAATCTAAAGCTGAGCTTGTTCAGCCTGCCGCAGGCACTGAGCTGGAACTAAGTAAAGCCAAGCGACCGTGGGCATGGAAGCAAGCCAGAGCGCGGGATTCTGCAGGGGGCCGTACTGAGCCCCCTCTCTTTCTCTATCGCACTCTAACATTTTCATTAACACACTGGGAGAAAATGAGGGTGAGTCGTAGAGGGAAAGAGATGGCAATCCACAACGCAGGAAAAAACCCAACAAAAAACATACAGACCGTGAGGGGGGAACGAAAAGAGACTCCTGTTTGTGATTGGAGAACTTTGGCAGTTATGTTACTGCATATATTACACACATTTTAGTAGAAACACTCCAAAAGAGAGGGGGTTAAATAAAGACACAATGAGGCGGAGAGGCACCATTCTGGAGTGATGACTGAGAGACAAAGGAGGCCTGTCAGGCCGGCCAGACAGCTGTGAGTTGGGTGTCAAACTGCCTCCCCAGACCACCATCTGCTGACACCACCAGATGACACAGAAAATAGGATTACAGTAGCAAGGCATAAAAGAAGATGATGACCTAAACTCTGTAATATCATTTTCCAGAAAAAAAGACAACGCAGGCATGGATAAAGATGGACGAGGTGAATGAGGTCAAAGTAACACTGTTATGCTGTGCAAAAATACCACACGGATGAGGAGATCAGAGTTTAATTTGGGATTAAATGTAAGAGATCTAGTGGGAGGCCCAATTTCATGTAAGCAACTGACAACTTTGTAACACCAAGATCATCTCATGTTGTTTAACTTCAGGGTGTTGTGTCACTGACCTTTATACATTTGTTTGGTGGGAAACAATAATTATTTAACCACACCCGGTTTTGAGGAACACTACTTTTAAAAGTAAATTGTGTCAAGTATTAAAAAGTACTGGATTGCAGCAAATAATTAAATGCATATTACAATGATAAACTTTGATTACAACAGAATCAAAGCTTCTTAAATACAATGAATGTGTGCAGATAAAAATTAAATACAACCTGTTTGAAAAAGTAACCTGTTAACTTTAAAAATCAACAATCGCTAACAAAAATTTGGCTTTGGCAACTTGGCTATAGTTGACCTGTGACTTTTTTTTTTTAGGAATTGCAAATGCTTGGTTGAATTTTGCATCTTGAATCAAGAGAGTAAAATTAAAGAAAGAGAAAATTCAAATGATATGACAGGAGTAATTTTTGTCTAGGGCAATTTTATAACATCTTCCTATAATTAGGACTCCTAAATAACAATAAAATCACAAAACATACACTGCTGTACAAAAGTTTGGGATCAGACTTTTAATGTTTTAAAAAAAGACTTTTCTGCTCATCAAGGCTCAGTTGATTAAAAGTACAGAAAAAAAACTCTAATATTGTGAGATATTAATGCGATTTAAAATAGTGGTTTTCTATTTTAATATATTTTTTTCAAAATAATTTATTGAATTTTCTGCATCATTACTCCAGTCTTCAGTGTCAAATGATCCTTCAGAAATCATTGTAATATGCTGATTTATTATCAATGTTGGAAACAGCTGTTCTGCTTAATATATTTTTTTTCTGTGCTACTTTGTTCAGGATTCTTTGATGAATAAAATGCTAAAAAGAAGAGTTTTTGTTTAAAATAGAAATCTTTTGTAACAATATACCTAACCTGTTAAAGTTTGGGGTTAGTAAATTTTCTTTCTTTCTTTCTTTGAAAGAAATTAATACTTTATATATTGAAAATATATTGAATTATAATATTATACATGTATGAAATAATTTAAAATGAAGCCGAATATCAGATAAAAAATATTGTCAGTAAATTTTCTGATTGGTTTGTAACTGTGTCCACTTCAGGAGAGAAAAATTTGTAAAAATGGAAAACTTTCAGTACTCATGCTCTTCTTTAAGAAAAAATATCATAATGACTCAGTTTAAAAGAACACGGGGCTGTTCAGAGGGCATTCTTACCCTGCCCTGACGCTGCTGTCAGTTCCTAGACAGCAGCAGGAGCCCAACAGACATGTGACCAGAGGCGACACCTCATGGCCAAAGGTCACTGCAGATCTCTGCATCTCTGCAAATCTCCCTAGGTATGGCATCCGATTAAAGGCAAACGGGAGAGCTTGGCCTCCAACCTTAACCCGTTAAGACCCTTGAAGTTTTATTTCTGACCTAGACATGACTCTCTCATCTGCAATGTAAGCTATACTAATTAACCAACGATATCAGTCCTGCACAATTCATTACGATGCTTCCTGGGCGTTTTAAGCAGAGGCTGGCGCCAGACTTACTTACCCTTCCAGAGAGGCAAGGCATTCTTAAACTGTACTTGATAAAGCCGTTGTTTCCCTTTGTTATGTGCGGTATGGACATCATCAGGGAGGGTTTGTGTCCACTGCATTTAGGAGAGCAGCACAAGGCCAGCAAACCAGCGTGGAATTAGAATTTGGGTTTTCTAGATTAGAGATTCCATACTCAAGTGAAATAACAGGGCTCTTTTATAAAAAAACATTCATTTATGTAATTATTTCAAGGCATACTTCACAAAAGTTTTATCATGGCAACTCTCGGATGACTTTAGCATGGTAATGCATATGACATTGTTAATGTATTTTGGAGGAATAGATATACGCTACTGAATTGCTGCTGCTGTTGCTGTAGATTATTGCTGCTGTTGCTGCAAAGCAAGTACAAGACCTTTCTACTGCCAATACATACACTGATATGGTGCTGTCAATATTTAAGACACTGCTTCTGCACAAACAGCATATGTGTGACCCTGGATCACAAAACCAGTCTTAAGTAGCACAGGTATATTTGTAGCAATAGCCAAAAATACATTGTATGGGTCAAAATTATCAGTTTTTCTTTTATGCCAAAAATCATTAGGATATTAAATAAAGATCATGTTCCATGAAGATATTTTGTGAATTTCCTACTGTAAATAAATCAAAACTTAATTTTTGATTAGTAATATGCATTGCTAAGAACTTCATTTGGACAAATTTTCTCAATATTTTCATTTTTTTGCACCCTCAGATTCTAGATTTTAAAAAATGTGTATCTCCACCAAATATTGTCCTATCATAACAAACCGTACATCAATTGAACACTTATTTATTCAGCTTTCAGGTGATGTATAAATCTCAATTTCGAAAAATTGACACTTATGACTGGTTATGTGGTCCAGGGTCACATAAAATAACCTGTAGCAGTAACAGGTGGAGCTGGGGAGGTGGAGGACTTCAGAGGAACTCTGAAAGCGTACTGCGAAATGCTCTAGTGAATGCTAACCAGCCATTTAAATGCATAAATGGACAATTTAGCTTGTGCCAAGTAGTTTAACGCTGTGAGTATCATCAGTTTGCATTAAAGATTCATCAGCCTGCACCATCTAGAGTTTCATGACCGAATTTGGAATATATTTTAAACAAATGTTTTTTTTGTTTTTTTTTTCCCATATAACAAGGTTCAAAACACCCCATTGACTTTTATTATACACTCTTAAAAGTAAAGGCTCTTTACTGGCTTTATTGGTTCCATGAAGAGCCTTTCCATCCATGGAACTTTGGAACAGTGGAAGAAGTTTCTTTAGATGGTTCTTTAAAGAACTGTGGACTGCAAGCTACTTTAGGGAATCCAAAATGGTTTCGCATCGCTGCGCAAAACTCCCTTTAGGAACCATTTTCAGATGGTTTCTTCAGAGGAAGAAAGTGATACAGGTTTGGAATGACTTTCACAAACACATATATTTAGCTACTAAAATCTTACAAAGCCTACCCTTATATTTTCCGAGATACACACACATGTATGGTGTTGGAGCCGAAGCAGGATGGTGAGTGCTTGTGCATGAGGGGATGGACAGCAAACCCCCTGCTGATTAGATAAGTCCTAAACCCACTCAAACACATGCAGCGAAGGCCATGTTTTCCACTCGCTCTCTGTTTGCCTCTCAGAGGGAGAGGTGATAAGGTGGGCCATTTGGGGGTCATTGCGATTAGACAGCTAGGGAGAGCGCATTCCTGCCAACTCCTCACAGGACAGAGAGGCTTTAACACATCACACACTGACAGGTGTGTTACGGCGAGCCTCGTCTGCCCGCAGATATAAAGCCGTGAAATATATTAAAAAGATGTTTCAAGTATTCGCGAGCGAATACTTTGAAGCTAACCGGGCCAGAGTCTAACTCGACCTTCTCGTGGACCCTTTTATCACAAAAGCGCGAGCGCCAAAACAGACATGATTTGCATTTCACATGTTTCAGCTGAAGCCTCTTCACAATCAAGCCGTGTCGGCGCTTGTCGGAGGGCGCACCAAAGGGCGGCGTCTGAGAGGAGGCACCTGGGGTGGCAGCAGGCCCTGCAGGGCTGTAGGGTGTGGGAGGAAGAGAAGACTTGGGATTACGGCTAATAGCATCATGGAGGGATCAGTGCAGCCTATCTCATTACGCCGAGACACAATGAGCGCAGCGCTCTCAAAGCAGTTTATAATTATGGCTTTCCAGGCCACAAACAAACCTTGCTTATTACCCTTCTTCTCGACGCTTTAGCTGTAGGAAATCAGCCACTAATTGCGATATTTCCCTAATACTCAATGCACACGGGTGTCACGGGCTGTTTGCGTCACGTCCCGCTGACGCTTAATAAAGTTTTTATCTGTCAAGCCGAAGAGTGGGAGACGAGCCAAGGTCACTGCTGCGCTCTACAGCTCGCTGAAGAAAAGAGGGGGAAAGCGTTCAGCGTTGTTTACATAATTATATAAATAATATCCTATTTTTCCAGCAAAAAGGGAAACAAATAAATATTTTAATTTTGAGGCTGATTATGGAGCTCAAGGACGTTCAAGGATGTTTTTTCTCTAATCATCATGTGCAATTATGTACGTTCTTAATATATTCTCATTGCATTCTTGCACATTTTTCCCTCACCCACTGTTTTCTATAACAATCATATTAAATGTGCATTTCATTAAATTCAAATTTTATAAAAAGATCACACAGACGGTGGGGGAGGTGGGGCTGGTGCATGCCACAATTGCACACACATCAAAACACGCGCTGAAATTTAACTAGATGCACTAAATGTTATCTTCACAAAAAATAAAACAAAGAAAGAGTGGGCCAAAAAAATAAATAAAAAGAGAAATAACACCACAACATAACACAGGATGACACATCGGCTCCTAATTAATTGATTTGTGTTCTCAAACGGAGTATTTTATTATGTGCATTACTGCTGCTTTGATAGTAATTATCATGACTCCTGCAGTTCCCATAACCCTCGGCAGAAGCAGAGACTTCTCACCCTCCCTTATCAAAAGCTGTCAAAGCAAAGCGCCCCATTAGTCTCCAAATGTAATAAATTGGTTGCATGAAACACACTCATAGCACATCTCTTCTGAGGAAAAAGGGGGAGAGCTGTTGCAGGAGGATGTGAAAGGGGAAAAAAATGGAAATAATAAGTCTAATATCCTCAGATGGGGCCCCTGTCAGAAAGGAGTGAGTAGATGTTGACAGTTGTGTTGCGCGGCGTGGCAGGGGCTCGTCAGTGAGCCATTTATTTGCGCTGATGGACTGATAGGAGCAGACTGCTGCTGATAATAAGGAGTTCTCCCACACTGTCTTCTGTGCATCTGAGTGCTAACAAACCCACTGCGGATCAACGGATTTGTCAATGTTAACTTTGTGCTGGGAGAGCTCAAAGACGGCTGGGCAAGATGTTCACTTCGACATAAAACTGTATTCATTTTTTTAAAGGATTGGTTCAAAAATGTAACAAAACACTTGACACTCTGGTGCAACTACTAGAAAGCATAAACATGCATCTAAATATTTAAACTGTACTTTTTTTTCATAGAAGATAAAACTATTTAAATTAAATGCAATGCATGTGTTGTTCTCTTGTGAAGAAGAAATGGTTAAATAAAGTTTTTTTTTTTCTTTGCACACAAAAAGTATTCGCATAGCTTAATAACATTACTTTTAAACCACTGATGTCACATGGACTATTTTATCAATGTCTTTACTACCTTTCCTGGCCTTGAATGTGGTAGTTGTGTCACTGTCTATGCAGGGTCAGAAAGCTCTCGGATTTCATCAAATGTATCTTAATTTGTGTTGCGAAGATGAACGAAGGTCTCACGAGTTTGGAACGACATGAGGATGAGAAATAATCACAGAATTTTCATTTTTAGGTGAACTATCCCTTTAAGTAGACAACATGATTTGTGAAGTTGTTTCACTGAAAGATCGAGCTACTGTATACACAATAATGAGGTCAAGAAATGTAATGAAACATATGCACGGATGAACTGTACACAATAAGATCAATAACGTATTTAGAAAATAGAGTGAATTTTTTGATTTCATGGTGACTTTAGGGGTCACCAAGTTATTATTTGGCTTCAGAAGACGAGATACAGTGCCAAGACATATGGACAACTATGGTGCTACTATGTACTCTTTGAAAACTTTAGCTCAAACTGCATGGAAAAGGAAGACAAGTATGTCATTCAAAATATCTACTTTTGCTTCCCACAGAAGAAGCACATGGGATGACATAAAGGTGAGTAAATTATGCCACAATTGAAATTTTTGGATGAACGGGCCCTTTAAATTGCTACTAAGCAAAGCTAGTTTGTATGCATTGCAGCAAATTCATATTTGCTGATGTGCACCATGAGACAATAACCAAGCAACACCACGTCGAAGCAGCAAATTGTATTGAGTATGTAATTTGCTGTCCAGTGCAGTTTTTTTCCTCTATTTCCCTCGCCCCTTGTGTTTCCATGGGAGTGTTTGTTTTCACGTGTAACAGGTTCGATGCTGAAAAGAGAAACTCTTAATCCTTTCCCTCAAGCCATAGCTTGAACGCTAATGCTATCTATAGTGTCTCACAGCTCTGCGAGTAACTAGTAGCAAATCCTAAGGAAAAACATAGGAAACAATCTGATCATCAGGTCTTATCCTTATTAAGCCCTCACAAGTTCACTGAAGGGGCAAAGGGTTGCCCCTGTCTTTTAGCACAACTCTTTGCATTCCAAAAAAAAAATAAAAAAATAGTAAGATCAACAACTTGAATTTCTGTTGAAATGAAGCATTTATAGTATACATCATAAGCAAAATGCTAAAGCTCGAAACTAATGGAAGTACTTGCTTGCAGTCCATCTGCAAGGTTAAGGGTTCAGGTTTAATCCTCTACTTTAGCTATAGGATGCACCATATGGTTCAATGAGATCCATGTCCCTAGCTCCTAATCTGTCGCTGCCCTCTGTCTGACTGAGTGATACACATGGTGGTCAATAGGATGTACACTATGTTGTTAAGAAGCTTGGGTTGTACCAGGAAAGACAAGTTTAAACAAAAGTGTAGTCACTCATTGACTTTTCATCAACTTGTCAATGTGTTTTTTTGTGTATCAGTTATTCACATTAAATTTCTATAAAGAGAAAGACATGATGATGGGGGTAAAAACATAATAATGTTTAACATGATAATGTTTTTTTTCTTGAATATATGGAAAGAAGCAGCAAACACTTAAATCTCAGCTATGGTTTATTTGTTTCGCTTGCTGAACAGAATCTGTTTTTAGGAGTGACAAAGTCTAACCACATCTCTGTGGTTATACCAGTGTGTACAATAATGTGTCTTTGACCTTCATTGTGGGTGTTTTGATTATACCGTTAAAATACACATTATCAAAACCCCCCATTATTTTACTCTCTGCACATTCTTTGTTACATGCCTTAAAGTCACAGTCACACAGATGGGCCATTAGAGGACGGCCCTTTGTATCTCAGATGTGAATCACTCAATATTCATGGCCATTGTCACTCCCTCGCATACGTGTTTCTATCACAAAATATGTCTAAGAAAAGTTATGTCAATATATTGTTTTCTGTGAATGTGCAAGCAGGATGATTTCCACATCATTCCTTAGTAAATATTCTAGCCTACAAGACTGATTACTCAAAAGTCTTGTTCAGAACTTTTCAGTATAGGTTTTACTTCCTTATTTCAGCTACATTTCTTTTTCCCAAAAAAGAACCATGCATAATCTTTTTTTTTTCTAAAAAATGCAAAGATATACATCCATCTTGCTCACATATTATTGTAGCACAGTTTATGCTGATGTTAGCCAACAGTATTTTTAAGGTAGATGAAATAAGCACAAACCTCAGGACATGTCAAAAGATCTCAAGGGCCCCAAAATCACCTCAGGCCCTAGAAGGTTAACCACAAATGCTTGTCTTGCACCAGCCAGAACTCACGCATTACATAGTCACGTTGGAAAGGTCCCGCATGACGTAGGCGGAAGTGCTAACCCAGTGTTTACAAAGTGTTTTTCACCCTACCATACCTTTTTTAACCAGAGTACAAAGACTTAACCACGCGGGACCTTTCTAATGAGATTAAGTAATGCATGAAGTCGAGCTAGTGCAAGACAAGCATTTGTGGTTAAAAGTGTATTTTTATTTAATTTTTTTTAAAATAACCAATCATTTCACTAGATAAGACCCTTATTCATTGTCTGGGATTGTGTAGAGCCCTTTGAAGCTGCATTTAAACTGCAATTTGAACGTTCAACCCGCTGATCCCCACTGATGTTCACTATATAGAGAAAAATCCTGGAATGTTTTCCTCAAGAGCCTTAATTTCTTTTGAACTGAAGAAAGAAAGACATAAACATCTTGCATGACATAGGGGTGAGTAAATTATCAGGAAATATGTGACCCTGGACCACAAAACCAGTCATAAGGTTAAATTTTACAAAACTAAGATATATAAATCACATGAAAGCTCAATAAATAAGCTTTCTATTGATGTATGGATTGTTAGGATAGGACAATATTTGGCCGAGATACATCTATTTGAAAATCTGAAATCTAAGGGTGCAAAAAATCAAAATACTGAGAAAATCACCTTTAAACTTGTCCAAGTTAAGTTCTTAGCAATGCATTTTACTAATCAAAAATTACATTTTGATAGGTTTACAGTAGGAATTTTACAAAAAAATCTTCATGGAACATGATCTTTACTTAATTTCCTAATGATTTTTGACATAAAAGAAAATTCAATAATTTTGACCCATACAATGTATTTTTGGGTATTGCTACAAACATACCCCAGCGACTTAAGACTGGTTTTGTGGTCCAGGGTCACATATATGGTTCACAAACAGCATACTCATCATGATACAAAAGCAGAATCAAAGTGCGAGAAAGAAAAGGTTTACTATGAAGCTAAAATACATTCTAGCATAGCACTAACCCTCACCCAGAATCTCAAAAATAAATCAAATACAGAAAAGATGCTGCCAACTGGTTAACAGTAGTGGGGCGGCAAATGTTGGCCTCTAATATGTGGCAATACCCAAAAGGCCTCATGGTCAAGTCTGGGATGATAATGTGAGGTTGCAGACCTTTGTTCCGTTTTTCATTGAACCCAGCTGAACTCTTGTCTATTTGCACCAGCTCATCCCACACTTTAAGAAATGATGAATAAAGCCTAGATGGAATGTGAGGATAGGAAACAGACTTCTCACTGTTTTTTACATAGAAATCATGAATCATTATCATGAATCAGTTCGGATGATCTAATATGTGTTGAAAGTGAACTTACAAGATCACAATCACAGCTTGAACTACAAAGAAAAAATCTGAGAGCTGTATATCTACTATTAGACTGAATGTATGCAACTACAAGAGTATTAATACTGTATGAATAGCGCAAATGCAAAACTGTCAAAACTGTTAATTAAGTACCAGGAGTGTAGGATAAATTTGACAAATGTTATAATTAGATTTAGGTCAATGCTTTTAATCGTCCAAACAAGTCTTGCTTTACAGTTTGTACATACAGTGTTACGTTTTGCTACAAATGTTAAAAATGTTATATGACAAAATGCAATATTGCACTATACATCTGAGAATTAAGTGTGTACATTTTGTGAAAGTATAAGAAATAGACAGAAAACCTACATATCTAACCTGACCCATTAGACTCCAGCAACTAGTTCTCATCTGAAAAAAAAAAAAAGTATAATTACATAAATCAATGGTCTGAGGTACAGCTGAGAGCAGGATTGCTGTAAAAGAAAAGACTGGGAATGTAAAAGGACGGCGAAAGCTTTTTACCTCCGACAGCTAAGGCTTCAATCACAATAGCCTGGATAAAATGAGTCTACCCTATAGACTCATTATGACAGTACACTATGCCACACACACAAAGAAACAAAATGTGTCTTCCATTCTTCCATAGGGACACACGCACAGCATATTGATTTCTGCCTTGAAAGGGGAGCGAACGCGCCATTCACGGCTTACAGTCGAGGAGCTTTTTTGCTCCAAATTCTAAACGTAAACAACAAAGGCGTATGCTGATTCAAAACGCTGATAAATTAATCTTCAACTACATAAAATATCGCAGGTATTGACTGGTAGGATGAGGTTGGTCAATGCTAACTGACTGTGATCTGGTGGGCGCTGACCTCGCAACAGTACAAGGAAAGCTGCTGATTGGGATCAAAGAAACTTGCTGTGTCATTTCACAGGATCTATAATTTCTGATATGAACTCGACTCAAAAATGTGGAGAGTATCAAAGCCAGGTGGATGACATTCTGGTGTTCACATACTTAAAGTGAGGCTTAAGTTCAATACAGACAGAGAGGCTTGTTTATCCAACAAGCCATATTAAAGAAGACAGATGCACCAACCTCTTTAATTGCTGCCTTCCTAATATAAGCACATCTCCTCTCTAACTACAGCTTCACAATTCATGCAAATAAAACTGAAACTACAATAAAGTCTAGTATGCAAAACGATGTGATTTGATTGATAAAAATATAGTATGAAAGCAATAGAAGCAGCAGTTATGTTCTGCAAACTCACATGTGGGCCTCATGATACAATGTTTTTAGCAGTTTCCTACATGAAAATGCTTCACAAGAACATTAAGTTTGTGACTCAGGAGGTTTTGTTCACTTTTGGCCACTATAAGTTATTGCACAAATGTAATGTTACATGATGACACCAGAAGGTGCTGATTGTTTGGACAAGGAGTTTACAGCATTTCACCACAATTGAAACTTGGGAATTGTTACTTCGATTTTATGCCTAATAAATGCATGTTGTTTTAAACTGGACCAATGAGCAATGCAACATGGAAAATGACAATAATAATGTGAAACATAATTGAGTATTGATTTATATTAATATCATATTCAAGCATATAATACTACTACTACTAATAATTTCTTATAAAATATACATTTAATGACACATTACTCAAAATTACTGTAGTTAATATTCAACGGGAATGGGTTTTATGGAGAATGTGAATAGTACTACTACTAATAATAATTCAAGTATATAATAATAATTTTGTTGTTAATTTATAAAAAATATTCTACATAATAATAATAACAGCTCTGATTATTATAAATCAAAACAAATAAATTACAAATTACTCAAAATTACAATAATTAAAAGGGGAATGCTTTTAAAAACTGTGAACAAAAAAGTTTTATATATATATAAAAAATATATATATATATATATATGTTTATATATATATATATATATATATATATATAAAATAATAACAATAATAATAATAATAAATTTGTATTATTATAAAATAAACCTAAATAAATTATTATTATTTTTTTTAAATTACAATAATTAATATTCAAGGGGACTGGGTTCCAAAAATAAATGTTTCTAATAATAATAATTAAAAAAAAAAAAAAAAAAAAAAAAAAATAATAATAATAATAATAATAATAATAATAATAATAAAATTTCTTCTTAAAAAAATAAAACCTACATAAATGGCAAATTATTTAAAAGTACAATAATTAATATTCATGGGGACTGGGTTCCAAAAATAAATGTCCAATAATAATAATAATAATAATAAATACAATTTATTCTTACTATAAAATAAAACCTAAATAAATGACAAATTATTTAAAATTACAATAATTAATATTCATGTGGACTGAGTTCCAAAAATAAATGTTTAATAATAATAATAATAATAATAATAATAATAATAATAATAATAATAATAAATACAATTTCTTATTATATTAAAATAAAACCTTAAAATAAATGACAAATTATTTAAATTACAATAATTAACATTCAAGGGGACAGGGCTCCAAAAAGAAGTTTTGGCAAGTGGACTGAGACAGTGAACAACAATAACAGTTTTATTTGGAAAATATCAATAATGTGTATAACAATGATAATTCAGGTATATTATAATAAAAATGTTGTTATTAAATTATAATAGTATTCTACGTAATAACAATAATAGTTCTTTCATATAAATATAAAACTACACAAATTAATTTTTATGCTGGGTTGTGTGAATCAAAATGGAGAGAGAGAAAGAGAGAGGGAGAGATATCAGAGTCTACTTTTAAATCCAGGTACAATGTGAGCTGCTGTTTTGTGTGTTTTGAGCCTTGACATCTAAGTGTGAAATGTGTCATATCACAATTCAAAACACAACCACAAAATGTCTTACAATATTTGCTTTGACCAAACTGTGGATGTATATTTCATACAACAACTCCAGATCTTTCCTAATGACTGCTATGTGATCCCATCAGAGGGCGGAAAGAGACAGGCAAACAGTGAGTGTGGGATGAGATGACATAAAACTCCTTATACAGCACAATGTTCCTGCATGGTGCTCTTTAATCGGAGGGCTCATTACATAAAGCCAAGAGCCAAGTGGGTCAGGCCCTGCCACTCATCCCGTGAAGCGCACGGATCAAAGATGTTTAGGCTCCATCTCGTTTTTAAAGAGGAATAGAAAATGAAGGCCGTGTCTTCTGATCCCCGACAAGGGAGAGCAGCAGTGAGAAATTATAGTCGACTGCACAAAAACGCCATCAAACTTTCATTGCGCCTCTCCAATGGGACTTATAAAAAGATCATGAAATTCAGAAAAAGGAAACACAGGAAAACGCTGCACTGTGATACAGTGTCAATATACTGATAACAACTTGATACTTTCCCCATGGGTTCTCTGGTAAAACAAAAGGGTGAATGACAACAGATATTTATTTTTGTCTATATACAAACAGAAAGAGCACATTCATTTAAAAGGAAACAAAATGGGCAAAAACTGTGCGCTCTGGGCCGGTTTAAATTCAATTTTGGTCCAGAGCACCAGTTCATCTGATGCCATGTATAAGAGACCATTATTAGAGACTTTAATGAAAGTGAGAGGGGCCAGTCTGTAAACATTAAAATCACGAAAATCTAACTTTTTCCATGTTTAAGTGCTATAATCGAGTCCCTAGTGCATTTACCAACCCAGAAACGTGAAAAAGGACAACCCAGTAGCTTTGTTTTGGTAAGCCTTTTTTCTGCAAGCTTGTGAAAAAGCTAACATGTCAGATTTCACTCACCCTGTGACATAGGATGGGGATCTTGTTATAATATTACTGCCCCTTAATCTGCATGTTTTCACCCACAGTGTCGTCATTTAGTTTTCGCAATCGACAGCGGTGTACCAGTTTTAACACCATGGCAAAAGTTCAAGCAAGGCATGCAAACTATTCTGTCATTGGCTGCACAGATGAGCACAGAACAATATTTAGAGGCCCAGCCTCAAAGGAGACAAAAGAGCGGTGAATTTATTCATTTATTTATTGTATATTACACTGCTGCCACACAGATCTAATATAAACATGTGATTTCTTTCCCAGCTGTTTACATTCACAGACATAACCAACTGTTTTTGTAACTTGTGTGTTTTTAACCTAAACATTTGTTTATTTGGCAGTTTAAGCGCAATAAGACATGAAAGAGAACTAGTACTCACATGCCGTGTAACAGTTGCTTTTTGTGTGCGTGCTTTGTCCGCTCAGAAAACCTGTTTATCAGAAGTTTAAACTAATATGGTTTAAAACGCATGATTGCAAAATGATAGACGATGATAATCAAAACCAAACAGATGCTTTTAGCAGAGCATCTGAGGTACAAGCTGTAAAGACACAGCCTTATTCAAAAAAAGGGGTGGGGAGCAGCAGCTCATTTGCATTTAAAGAGATACGCACAAAAACAGCATGTTTCTGCTTCCAGTCAAAATCAAGGGGCAACCTCCCGCTCTCTCTATTGAAACCAACACGGAAGTGTCTTAAAATGCAATTCATCGACTGGCCGCTTGAGGCTGGCTGCAAAAGAGAGTCAGTCCCATTGACTCCCCATGTTAAAATGCCCAACTTTACAGCAGAAAAAAGTATGTTTACAGCCTGGTTCAAAAAATGGTTTTGGTCTATATAGCTAGTTTTGCCCTTCATGTCAACTGTGAGGGGGGTGAATTTTTTTATAACTCATCCGTTTAAGTTATATTAAGCCTTAAAGTTCAGCATAATTAAGGGTGTGTCCACTTGAGTGACAGGGGGATTGCCGCTGCTGTCACCACTGTCGCGCTAGGCAAAGACTAGTCATGTGTTTTAAAACACAATTCTTTAAAAAAAATTCCAATCTTGAAACAACACTATAACTGCTAAAAGACAAATCACTGATTATTATAAAGGCATAACATTCAAATTATGAATGTTCAGATACAGACTTTCCACCTAGTGCAAAACTACATATTTTCAAAATCAAAATAAGAGGGTTGCCCAATAGAATAGTCGAATGATAATTTTAAGACAGCTATTTGGCAAGCAGGGTTGAAATTAACGAGGGCTTTTGGCAAAAATGGCACTAAAATGAACAAAAATGCCCCATAAATTCAAGACAAAGGGACAATAAATGCCCCTGTGCAATTAAACAATGTATTATGGCTGTTGCGATTAAAATTAAATGTGAAAATGAATGAAAACTGTCAATTCACAGAATTAAATTTAGATTCGCTTCGCAGAATTACATTTAGATTCGCTCACACTGCATCAGATTGCTTTTAATGCGCTGTTTTGTGCAGCGTTGAACCTTATAACTAATCAAATGTGTTATTGTTGAACTTAGGAATGCTTTGGCCATGCAAATTCCCTCATCATGAAATATAACCATAATTTTTATAGCTTCAGTGATTATAACAGGAGTTTGTCTGTAAAGCCAGAATGTGACATGCCCAAAACCAAACAAAAACATTTACATTACATTCTATAATCTACAATAATTATTTTTGTCATAATATTGCAGCCCTGTGAGCTCCTGTTTTTTTTTTTTACATGTATAATTTAGATAGAACTTAAACACTCTATTGTTATTGACAACAGTTCAAAACTTTGATTAAAATAATAGGTTAAATTTAAGTATTTGATATGAAAGACAACATTGTATGTTTTTTATAAAAATAATGTGATTATAAAAATTGCCCTCATAAATGTAAAAAAACGCCTCTGGAAATCTATTCCAGGGGGAAAATATTGCCCCTTAATGGAAAAGTTAATTTTCTGACCCTGTTGGCAAACAGCTGCAAAATATGCTGAAGAGAAAAACTCACAAAGTTCAAGTTCATGATTTTCTTCCTGGGAACCCACTTGAAAGGAGGGTGGGAAAGTACAACTAAGTGAAGATCTGTCATCCACAATGGAAGATCAAACAAGTGGATTTTGCTGCATCAGGAGTACATGGTCACAGGCATTCAATGACAGAGAGACACTGGGCCCTGTGGACCACTGAATAAAGCAAGTCTATAGACTGAATGCAACATGCGCCAGTGACTCTCCATTGAGCAAAATACATGGACCAGTGACATTGTATATGTCAGCAATATGCACCAGTGAGCTTACACAAATGAGCCAAATGCCTGCATGCCAACAGTTTCAGTCAAACACGTCTTTATTAGGAAGTTTGAGGAGAACTAGGATGAAGTTAGCATAACAATTCGTAGAATGTTCAAATCCTTTTTTGTAATGTAATACATGCAGCTAAATCCCATTAAAACTGCTTTACTTTGTTTCAGGGTCTTGCTCAGTTGAAACAAAGCCGATTCAAAAAAAACTCCGCTTCCAACCATGAAAAGGTGAAAAAGACAAAAAGACATAATGAGACCCAAAAAAAAGAGATGTGAATAAATCAACTGACAAATATCTAGTCCTACATCAAAGGAGGCTTATTTTTTTTTAACAAAGTTATTCTTTGCTCTTGTGATCCTCTCATTGTAAATGCAATTAGGGTTAATTACCCACCTGTGTTGGGATTCTTGTAGTGGTGCAGAATAGATAATTACAGTTCAGGTATGCATTAACTAACTTTTGTTAACAATTAATCACTGTTTACACACTGAACACTGTTCTCTTTGTAATTAATGATCAGTTCTAGCAATGAGTAATCTCATCTTAACCCAGGTAAAGCAAAAGAGAGCCTGTGTTTCTAACGCGTGGATGTAATGGGAACGGCATGAAGGAAGCTGCGTGTGATCAGTGGTTTCTGAGATATAACTACCACATACTTGAGGAGCTAAGGTGTCACAGCACGTGTTAGATCTGAGTGTGATGTTAATGTGTGAGATTTTTCAAGGCTCATTAATGAAGACATGAGCTTTTTTTTTTTTACAAATAAAGGGTGCTGATACTAGAGTTTAAACAGGCAAAATGATTTCAGCCACTGTAAAGAATATGAGAAACAAAATATGATCTCTCACTCCAGGGCTATTGTTTATGGTTTTATTTATTTACATCTAAATAAAATATGTGACCTTGGACCACTAAACCAGTCGTAAGTAGCATGGATATATTTGTAGCAAAAGCCAACAACACATTGAATCAAAATTTTTATTTTATGCCAAAAATCACTAAGATATTAAGTAAAGATCATGTTCCATGAAGATATTTTGTAAACTTCCTACTATAAAAATATCAAAACTTAATTTTTATTTAGTAATATGAATGGCTAAGAACTTCATTTGGACAACTTTAAAGGCGATTTTCTCAATATATTACACTCTCAGATTCCAGATTTTCATATAGTATCTTGGCCAAATATTGTCCTTATTTATTCAGCTTTCTGATGATGTATAAATCTTAATTTAAAAAAAAAAAATGACCCTTATGGTTTTGTGATTCAGGGTCACATATATCAAAAAAGTAATAAATACTGATATATGGATAAACTAATTTTGAATATGGGGTTTGGGGTTAATATGTCTTACCATTACTCCAGTCTCCAGTGTCACAGGATCCTTCAGAAATCATTTTAATATGCTAATTTATATATATATATTTAAGAATGTATATGATTTAAATTGACATCTTTATGGTTATTATACATGAATATAAATAAATACACTGACGTTCAAAAGTTCAGGGTCAGTAAGATTTAAATAAATTTTTGAAAGAAGACTTTTCTGCTCATTAAGGCTGTGTTTATTTAATTAAAAATACAGAAGAAACTAATATTGTGAAATATTATTGCAATTTAAAAGAGTGGTTTTCTATTTTAATATACTTTAAAATATAATTTATTCCTGTGGTACAAAGCAGAATTTTCAGCATCATTACTGCAGTCTTCAGTGTCACATGATTCATCAGAAATCATTATAATATGCTGATTTATTATCAATGTTGGAAGCTGTGCTGCTTAATATTTTTTGAAACCTGTGATAGTTTTTTCAGGATTCTTTGGTGTATAAAACATTAAAAAGAACAGCATTTATTTAAAACAGAAATCTTTTGTGACAATATACACTACCGTTCAAAGTTTGTTTGAAAGAAATAGATATTTTTAATCAGATGTGTGAAATTGCTAAAAAGTGATAGCAAAGACTTATGTTGTTAGAAAAGATTTCTCATTATTTTGAATAAATGCTGTTCTTTTAAACTTTTTATTCATCAAAGAATCCTGAAAAAAGCATTACAGGTTCCAAAAAATATTAAGCAGCACAACCATTTTCAACATTGATAATAAATTAGCATATTAGATTTCTGAAGGATTATGTGACACTAAATACTGGAGTAATGGTTGGTGAAAATTCAGCTTTGCATCACAGAAATAAATAATATTTTAAAATATATTGAAATAGAAAACTGTTATTTTAAATTGCAATAATATTTCTAAATATATATATATATTTTTTCTGATAAAATAAATGCAACTTTGTTGAGCATAAGAGAAAAAAAACTTACTGAACGGCAGTGTATATAATTCTAATGACACTATAATTATACTACCGCCTATACATATAAAAACCCAGTGTTTTTTCTTTTTTCTTTTAAATTTAATATTCAATATTTAATATTCTTCTAAACCTTCTGAAACATTTTCTTCATGTTTGATTCTCAGCCAACAAGTTTATGATGTTTTTATCATCTTTTGACATTAAGAATTTGTCAGGTCAGCGTTCACCAAACTTTGCACGAATCATAAGAAAAGACCTTTTCGCATATCCTTACATATCCACTCTCTTGGTTTTGTGTGCTTATGAATGGAGGTGAATGAAACACAAAAGTCTGGTGTGACCGCCCCTTTAAACTAATATCATGTTGCACTCCGGCTTTAAAACATGAGATACACATCACAGGTCTGAGATTCAGCCCATCAGGGCCAGACGGCTCCATCACACTCTCTCTCTCTCTCTCTCACACACACACACACACACACACACACACACACACACACACACACACACACACACACACACACACACACACACACACACACACACACACACACACACACACACACACACACACACACAGAAAGACTGTAGCCTGACATTGGCATTGTTTCTGTTTGTAATCCATCCAAATGCTCATCTAGGCTTCCTCTACTGTTCAGTTCAGTTGTGCTGGCAATTGGCTTCAGCACCTAGAGCGTCTGACTGTGGGTCAGTGTGGGCATAAGGCTCAACTCCCCTTACCCAGTGCTGGCGGACCAGGGGGCTTTTCAGGAGATTTGTTCCAGTTTATCTGCATATTTCAACTGGCTTTAGTGTGTTGCTAACTGATAAAATGCTGCCAGTCTCCCCAAGCTCTGCCAATGCTGAGGCTCACTGACCTTCCACTGAAGATTCCTTTTGAACGAGGGGGAAAAGGGGGGAAAAAAAGACAAAAAATAAAGGGAAAAATCCAGGCGGGTGGAAAAAGGCTCCAAGTTTTATCACATTGCGAACAAAAAAACAGAGACGTCAGAAGGCCTTCCCTTTCCAAGCACACATGTGCATAATATCCACACACACGAGCATACATAATACCAGCATGGTAAGTCGGTACCAGCATGGCTTCATAGATGATTAAGTGTAACAGACAAGCTGCTCTATGTCATGCCATCACCCACCTGCACAAGTAAAACCACCATAGCTATCACGAAAACATTGCCACACACTGTGTGAAAAAAGACTGTGTGTGGGAATTGCATGCAAAACCACAACAGACAAATTCCAAATTGTTATAATGCTGATGTCTTTGGTTTCCTATTAAATTGTGAGTCTTAAGGACTAATAAGTAATAAGAAAATATAAATCATACAAATTTTGCTCCCAAAAATGTGAGAATCGACTCTCTAGCACCTCTAACATCTCAGTTAGAAAATGAAGCCATCAAACCTCAATTAATCAGTCAGAGATAAATCTTGCTGATGATCAAACTATTATTATTCTTTTATTATGTTTTTATATTCCACTTCTCAACAGCACAGTCATAACTGAGACTGGCTGCAGTGATCTGGGGAAGAATAATAATTGTAAGACTCGAGGGACATTCAAAACAACATCCATAAAAGATTGCATCACAGCTCTCCATAAATGTAGGAGATGGGTAAAGATGGGAACTTGGAACTAATGCCATGCACGAATACAAAAGCTTGCATAGTTCAATGATGGTTCAGTTGGATAATACCCAACCCCACCCTCACCCCAAATCCAGATCACAGTAAAATTAGGGAAGTATTGTCCTCGGCTACAAAAGCACAAGTGAAAATGTCAAATAACATTTTCATAATACTGTCAAGATCTCACGAAGCCAAGTCAAAGTATGGGCAGCTCATCTTTTTAGTGCAGGGGTGATGGTCAGGTCAACCTCATCATCTCCCTGCTCTGGATTATAGATTATAGCCGTAATCCA
Organism: Garra rufa; assembly: GCF_049309525.1. Classification (NCBI taxonomy): domain Eukaryota; kingdom Metazoa; phylum Chordata; class Actinopteri; order Cypriniformes; family Cyprinidae; genus Garra; species Garra rufa. The sequence goes on from NC_133365.1 coordinate 16,778,507, forward strand.
GAATTGAGGACACGCCTCGAAATACTAAAAACAACCAAGGCCAGCAGGACAAACTAAATTATGTGAAAACACTGATGCATGCATTTTAATACAAAAATAAATAAATAAGAACTAGGATTTAAAAGGTTGTGGCCTTTGCAGTATAATTCAATCAGTTTATGATGAGCGCCATCTACTTGTTCAGATATCGCATTCCTTATTTTTAGCATTTGTGGATCAGTAGATGCCTACAACAATATGGCATGCAACAAACTCAGCTAATGTGTTTTAAGGAAGCACTGCATAATTAGATTTATGAAGACTAGTTAATTAGACTTAATTGACCTGACCCCGATAAATATGTTTCTTAGGGGAGGTTTTACATATGATTAGAGTTGGGAAGTTTACTTTGTAAATGTAATAGGTTACAGATTAATAGTTACCTTATTTAAAACGTATTAAGTAGTGTTACTATTTCAGTTACTTTATGAAAGTAATGTAACTGATTTAATTAGATTACTTTAGCACCTCTTTTTATTTTGAGATCGTTCAGAGGTTAAATATTGATTTAAAATCATAATGAAATAGTTTGTCTTGTTTCCAGCCAAAATATCTAAAAATTCTTAAATCAAGAAGGATTTTCTAGGCGAGTAAAAATTATTGTCTTGTTTTCAGAAAAAAACTAGTGCGTTTTTGCTTGAAACAAGTAAAATAATCTGCCAATGGGGTATGAAAAATAATCTTGTTTTCTGTTTGAAATAAGATTTTTTTTTTTTGCTTACCCCATTGGAAGATTATTTTGCTTGTTCCAAGCAAAAACTTACTTAATCTCTTAATATGTCATCACATATATAGTTTCATATGCATGAGTTTTCTAATTCAGTAGGTTTGCCCGGTAGCTCACACCATATAGCTTTGCACTTGAGAGGTGAAGAGCTCCGGTACAAACCCTGTGAAACTGTGGTTCGACAAAACAGCTCCAGCCCACATAAGGAAGTTAAAATAGCACGGCAGCAACAACAAATGCGTTTTTATATCACTTTTGCATTTGTTAACACTATCGGGTAGGTTTAGGGTTGGGTTTGGTGTAAGGGATATTTCCAACATGATAGAGCATTAACTTTTAGCGACACTCACCGGATATTTGAATTCTGAGCAGCCGCAATACTTAACTCAAAATGCGTAATAAAAACACAGCACTACGTGTCTGTACCAACGTAATAAAATGTGCCATGGTTGTGTGTTTTAGTACCACCTTCTGGACATTTCACTTTGAAACTACCGTGAAACACAATAAGGTGCGTAATTTTAGTGTTGCAGAAATGTATATAGAGTTAAATGTTACTATTCATAAGTGAATAGTAACAAATTCACTTTTGGGGGGGGGGGGGATTGGTACACATTGACTACTTGATATCTTCTGAACACAAAGTTCAAACCTAACACAATTTTGTACAAGCAGACATCAGCACTCTGTAAATAAGTACACCAAATTTTGTCCAATTCAATCTAGAGGGGGCCATTATAGGAAAGATTTTCCTTTGATGTAAGTGCTATTATGTCCTACAGCAGGGGTTTCCAATCTTGCTTGTGGAGGGCTAAAATCCTGCAGACTTAAGCCCCAACATGTTTGTAGTGATCCCAAAGACCTTCATTAACTAGTTGAAGTTTAATTAGGATCTAAGCTAAACTCTGCAGGATAGTGGCCCTCCTGAAATAGGATTGGACACCTTTGTCCTTAAAACAAACTTGGCAACCAATGAGTAAAGGACAGCAAAATTAGAATTGTGATACAGATGTGGTTGCTTACCTGCTGAAACACGAGGGCAGTCGTTAAGCATGGGATCCACCAGAGTATCCAGGGGCTCAGGACTTGACACCCAGTTATAGCAGTGCTGTGAGAGGGGAATACAGAGGGAGGAAGACAGGAGTAAGCAATTAGGTACCTTAGAGGCATGTCACATTGACAGTTTCGACTGTTTTTGTTGGGCAGGAGCGGGCACACCAGTGGTGGCCCTCTGAGGAGTGTTTTCTTGGCCTAGTGACCTCGCCATCAGCCCGGCCTCTGGGACACCATCTCTTGACTCTATCTTCACCACAGAGTGTTTGTCTTCAGCTAAAACAGCTTTAATTAGGCATGTTTGCTTGAGAAAATCATCATACCCTCAAGCTAATAATGTATTTGATGTTTTCACTAAGTGCATGCCAGCAGAACGTGTATTATGGAAACAATCGTACTGTTTAGATGGGGTGCGGAGTTGAAAAAAGTTACAAAGGCATGCATGGAAAAGCGGGGTCTGGAGATAAGATAAAACATGCTGAATAGAAGACAGAGAAATGCAAGCGAGATTAGCGTATTGCAGCTGGCGTCCTTGTGAAGCGCTGCTTATCTAGGGTTGTTTACTTTCGCAGACATAGCACTGTCAGCCATTACCACTGCTGAGGGGACTGCGACCCGAACACATAGACATGGACAGAAAGACAGACAGATACCCACAAACACAATGCTATCTAACTCTCAACCAACTCCCAAGACAACCTCCCCTGTCAGAGCAGAGAGGGACGATTTCACCACCCCAGACACCCCACAAAAGACACTCGCATATATAAGCACACATGACAGAGCCCCAGGTCACATCACACCTCAGCCTGTCAACCTCCTTCACCTCTGAGCCCTGTGTCACCCCAGGGGTCACCACACTCCCACCCAACAGGGACCCTGTATGTGTGTGTGTTTGGCCAACAGGGAAGGGGTATATATTGGAAAGCACAGGAATTTGATTTTTATTTCTATCAATCTTTTTGGTCATGGCATCCATGGTTAACTCATAATAATGTGTATAATGATAAATCAATTCAAGGAATAGTGTCTGGTAGTGACTTCAAAAGTTATGTTAGTGGCCTAGAGTTGAGATAAAGAATTGGAGATCTAGTGGATGACACAAATGTGAACATTAACAATAATGCAAATACTCTCAACAGGAAACTCAGATGAGCAAATAAAGACACTCTTTAATACAGTAATAAGCCACAAGGCCATTTATTACAGTGATTACTAAAGTGTAAAAGTTCTTAGGCACAGCAAAGTGGAGTGCCTAAAATCGTTGGTATTTTTATAGACTTATACTCCCCAAAGATGCATATGGAGTATTTAAACAAAAATAAAATAATACAATTGTGAAATACCTAAGTAAATTACTATTTAAAATACTTTTAAAAATATTTTTAAAATGTAATTTGTTTTTGTGATGGCAAATCTGAATTTTCAGCAACCATTACTCCAGCCCTTAGTGTCACGTGATCCTTTGGAAATCATTTGTAATATGTTGATTGTTGCTTAAGAACATGAAGTTAAAAAGGATACATTTGATGCATCTTTGCATAATATTATATATGTATATTATAATTCAATACAAACTATAAATAGAAATTAATACTTTTTAATATATATATAATTTAATGCATTTTTGCTTAATACTACTAATAATACTCATAATAATTAATATGAATTATAAATAGAATTTCATTAATTTATTATTATAATTAATAATAATAATAATAATAATAATAATAATAATAAATTACTGGCTCCAAAACATGTAAGATTTGATGTTGTTTGCTGTTGTTTGAAATATGTTGTTTTATACATAAAACAACTGTATATATGTGACCCTGGAACACAAAACCAGTCGTAAGTAGCACAGGTATATTTGTAGCAATAGCCAACAATACATTGTAAGGGTCAAGATTATCGATTTTTTTTAATGCCAAAAATCATTAGGATATTAAGTAAAGATCATGTCCCATGAAGATATTTAGTAAATTTTCTACTGTAAATATGTCAAAACTTAATTTTTGATTAGTAATATGCATTGCTAAGAACTTTATTTGGACAACCTTAAAGGAAATTTTCTCAATATTTGGTTATATCAGCTTTCAGATGATGTATAAATCTCAACAAAAAAAACAAAAAAAAAAACCTTATGACTGGTTTTGTGGTCCAGGGTCACATATGTGTGTATATATACGTATATATGTATACATACAGCAACAATTATAAATAAAACAACAAACAATATCAAATTTCAGTTTTTCAAGCTCAATTACTGCTGCAATATGTAGGCATCCCTGGTTTTGGCATATTCCCCTTTACATGCTGAATGACGCTGAAAGTCAGAAAAAAAGCCCTGTGCCATGGCCCTGGAGTTCTCCTCTCATTTCTCTTGTCTTTATTCTCCTCTCTTAATCCTGTCAATCGCCTGCGTGCCTGGGTTGGGGGAGAAGACAACTGCCATTGGAATGAACAGGCATGCATTGTGTATTTTTAGAATTCCTGCTGCCCTAGTTGTGCACCATGGAGCCGGGCCAGTGAGAGGAGCGCTCCCTGACTGCTGCATCAAGTGTCTTATTGTACAATCTTAATTCATGCCGTCTGGAGAAAGATGTCAGCTGGGCTGGAAGCAAGGGCAGGAATTTCAAAGACCGGAGTCCCAGCCAGAGTGAGTGGCAAAGAGGCGGGGGGTGGGAAGAGGCTTCAACAGATTTGTCAGGGCTGGCTGATGCACCAGGATGAGTTTTAGATGAAACAGAAGGCCAAGGCCACTATGTAAGAGGATGACATAGCTTTTAAAGAACAGATAAAAAACCAAGAATGGTGGAATGGGGTTTTTTGGGATAGAGGAGCCAGGTCGGGCTTTTGGAAGCGTTACAATCTTTTTGTGAAATCAGATGGCTTGTGGTTGTCTTGAATAGCATAAAAATCACAATTTAATCCGTATACATCCTCATAATATGGCACTTTAGCTAATAAAGCATTTAATAGAAGTGCCTGATAATCCAAGTAAAAACCAAGAATTAATTAGACAAATTGGATACGAACAAATACGCTTTTAAGCCTTTTGTTTGTAGTCTAGTAGAGAAAAACAGTCTTTAATTTAAGCGTTCCCCTATTCTCCCTTAAGGGTAAAGGCCTTCTTTGCAGTTAAGGTGACTACACATATACAGGATCCACCAATTTTTTTTTTTTATCTAAGAGCACATGAAGTCATTTTTAATTTATCTGAACAATTTTATGAACATAATCATAAATACACTGGATACATCAGGTACTAGTTCTTAACTTATATCGGCTAGTTCAACCAACAATGAAAATTCTATCATTAATCACTCTCCTTCATTTTGTTTCAAACCTGTAAGACCTTCGTTCATTATCAGAACACAAATTAAGATATTTTTGATGAAATCCGAGGGCTTTCTGACCCTGCATAGACCTAGACATAGTTGCGTTGCTGTCTATGCAGGGTCAGAGAGCTCTCGGATTTAATAAAAAAAATCTTCATTTGTGTTCCGAAGATGAACAAATGTTTTACGGGTTTGACATGAGGGTGAGTAATTAATGACAGAATTTTCATTTTTGGGTGAAAATAACTTTTTTTTATGTTGTAAAATAAGGTGGATACAGAGAAAAAGAGTCAATAACAGAATTAGGGATGGGCCCGGATCCAGTGTATCTGGATTTTTATTTTAACTTAAACAGAAAGCTCAATCAAGAACTAAATACACTAAATAAAATGATCTATCAGAGTTTTTAAATGCTCTATACAGAAGTGTACATGAACGCCCATGGTGCTAACTATTTACCCAACACTTTTAAATCCCAGCTGAAGCTGCACAAAATGAAACAAACGGACACAAATGAGTGATAATCGTCTACGGTGAGGCCCATCAGCATTAATCAGGGCCATATGGTTGTGGTATTCCCGGATCTTCTGGGCTGGGAGATGGGGTGCTGGAGCATGGTGGGACTCTAAGCGGTCTCCTAATGGCCCAGTTAGAGAAGGTAAACGGAAGACAGGTGTTGGATCCCGCTGAGAGTGCTCTCTCCTACCTGCACTTATTAAGCATCCCTGCATCTGGCCTCCTATCCTATAGCTGCCCTTTAACATGCCACATTCCGCTCAATCAGCCTCGGCTGCACTGTGGTGCATCACACCTCAGCCACTGTATTCAACAAGACAGATGAGTGTCAACATGCTGCCACATGCCCAAACTGCTCATCTTGAAAATACACTGTAAAAAGGAATTGTCAAAAAAACAATTCCTCTCCTCTGCTCTTTTAAAAACGGTCACAGAGTAGCACTGCTTTGTTTTGTCAATTTGAATTTGTTCATTCACTAAATACAAAATGCCTCATTAGGTCAATATATTCACCAAAGCAATAGGAGTAGTTCACTTCCAGAACAACAATTTACAGATAATGTACTCACCCCCTTGTCATCCCAGATGTTCATGTCTTTCTTTCTTCAGTCATAAAGAAATTATGTTATTTTTTGAGAAAAATATTTCAGGATTTCTCTCCATATAATGGACTTCTATGGTGCCTGCGAGTTTGAACTTCTAAAATGCAGATTACATGGAGCTTAAAAGGACTCTAAACGATCCCAGTCAAGGAAGAAAGGTCTTATCTAGCGAAACAACTGGTTATTCTAAACAAAGGTACAATTTAGTTTGACCTTCTTTGCATGTTCACTTTGTAAACACTCGGTTGGTACTTCTGCAGCGATGTAGGACGATTTTGTAGTTGGAGGATAAAACGAAATTGGAGTTCATAACTGTTATGAACCGGAATACACAGAGTTCACACAGAGCTAGACAAAAAGCATTTAAGGTTAAAAAGTATATAAATTGTAAAAAGATTTTTTAGAAAATAACAGAGCTTTTCACTAAATAAGACCCTTCTTTCTCGGCTGGGATCATTTAGAGCTCTTTGAAACTGTATTTAAACTGCATTTTGGAAGTTCAAACTCGGGGGCACCATAGAAGTCCATTATATGGAGAGAAATCCTTAAATGTTTTTCTCAAAAAACCTAACTTCGTTACAACTGAAGAAAGGCATGAACAGCTTGGATGATAAGGGGTTGAATACATTATCTGTAAATTTTTGTACTACTACTCCTTTATATGTGAAATGAAATATACAATCTTTGCTTCTGAGACATAATCACCAAAGCATAGATATCTGGGATATAGTTTTAAAAGGTTGTACTGACACGGAAGAGAAAACAATTGTTAAATAAATTCTTTTTTTTTTTTTGTGCACAAAAGGTATTCTCGTAGCTACATTGCGCTTGAACCACTGATGTCACAAGGACTATTTTAACAATGTCCTTACTACCTTTCTGGGCGTTTGAACGTGGTAGTTGAGTTCCTGTCTATGCAGACTTAAGGGTTTAGAACGACATGAGGGTGAGTAATTACAGACAGATTTTTCATTTTGGGGGGAAATTCTGATCTAACATGTGTTTTTATGTAGCTTTGGGTGTCTGCTATTTTACTGCTGTGAGAGGTCTACATCTCTCTCTACTAGTGTGTACTAGTATGTGTTTATATTTTTGGCTTTTTTGTCATTTATCTTTCCATCACTGGAGCTTTCCAGCCAGTGCAGGTATTCTCATGGACAATGGATATTTCTCCACTCTATTTCTCTCTTCTCTCTCCATGTCCTAGGAGATTTTCTCTCAGCGTTTCTTCCCCTTCAGTATATACCAGTGCTTCCCGAGGGAATCTCATCTTCCTTCAGGTTGCTCTGTTTATGTCTGTCTTCCCCGTGTCTTCCCTTCCCCCTCTTTCTCTCTCCCTCATATGCCCTTAGTCTGACCCATTATCGCCACATCACCTGTCCTACTGTGCTCTCGTCCTGAAAATCCCTCCAATTCTCGGCTCTCATCCCTCCATCTCCACCTCCCTCAGGAGGAGAAGGGGAATTACCACCCCCTGCACGAAAGAGCTCACGATTGTGCAAGGAACGGAGCATCACCTCCGACAAACCCCTACAGAGATGCCTGCCTGGCCAGAAACAGTGATCTCAAACCTGAATAATGTCCAAATCATGATTGCTATGGACGTTACTATGGAAGGGGATGGGGCCATGACCCTGATTAAAGACAGGTCTATGGTGGAGACACAAGCAGTGGGAAATCCGAACGCCTTTACACAACTCCGCTCCCAATTCCTGCAGGAGTAAAAAGGATTAGGGGGTTAACGGGTGACACGAAAGGACTAAAAGTGACTTTAACAATCCTGAAGTGAGAGTCCACCCTCTGGCTTCAATTATTGGGAGGAATTAGATCCGAAAATCAATTAAATAAATGCTCGACCTCATCTGTGTTAATCAGGCCCCCTGACAAATTAATATTTTGGTGTCCTCAATGTATGGCAGTACTTGCGAGTGTGTGCGAACGTACTAAGTCTTTTCTTCTGCCTTTAAAGGGATAGTTAACCAAAAAATGAAAATTCTGTTATTAATTACTCACCCTCATGTCGTTCCAAACCTGCAAGACCTTTGTTCATCTTCGGAACACAAATTAAGATATTTTCAATGCAACTGACACGTTCAAGGCCCAGAAAGGAGGTAAGGACATTGTTAAAACAGTCCATGGGACATCAGTGGTTCAACCGTAATTTTATAAAGCTACGAGAATACTTTTTGTGTGCAAAGAAAGCAAAATTAACAATTTTATTTAACAATTTCTTCTCTACCTGGATGTGTCGTGAAACTCTTGATAATGGTGGACTGTTCTGGGAGAGAAGAATTCTTTGAATAAAGTTAAAGTACTTTTTGCGCACAAAAAGTATTCCTGTAGCTTCATACAATTTCGGTTGAACCACCACTGATGTCCTACCTTTCTGAACCTTGAACGTGGTAGTTGCATTGCTGTCTATGGAGAGTCAGAAAGCTCTCAGATTTTATAAAAAAAAATATATATATATTTGGTTTCTTTGCGCACAAAAAGCATTCTCGTAGCTTCATAAAATTTCGACTGAATGTGGTAGTTGCGTTGCTGTCTATGCAGAGTCAAAAAGCTCTCGGATTTCATCCAAAATACCTTAATTTGTGCTCTGAAGAGCAATAAATATCTTACAGGTTTAGAACGACATGAGGGTGAGCAATTAATGACAGAATTTTCATTTTCGAGTGAACTATTCCTTTAGAGCTAGTAACTTCATTCAGTGGCCATCTTTGTAACATCCCCAGGCAGTTATTTGTTCTACCTGAACACAGAAAGTCTAAAATCTAGTTTTCAACATATTTTTTCAATAAAACATTTCAAAACAGCAATAAACAGACAACATCTGACAACAACTCTATCATAAATGTTCTTCTTTGTCTGAAATCGCACTAAACAGCTGTATTTTTCAGGCTCTTTTAACTTAAAGGCAGGACTTCTAGACTTACTACAGCTGTCATATCAAGCTTTACGCATATTCTCACATTTATTATTCTGCGAGTGGTCTCCTCCTCATGTCTCTAGTGTAAGTCACACCACCGGAACATATAGGAAAGAACAAACCAATGACAACGTGTTCCTATTTTTGATGGACTTATTATTCAGGGCTAAAATCACACATAAAAATCCCCTAATTTTCCAATCACACCATATTGACACTTTTGCACTCATCAAAGAAAGAAAGAAAGAAGACATAACTTGACAAGATGAAAAAGACATAAAGAAAGAGCCCAAGACCAAAGACAAACTACAACAGACAAAAAAGAGAAAAAAAATCACCAAGGCAAACAAAAGGCAAGCAAACATCTGACAGAGCAAAGCAGATCAGCAAAGACAAAGGAATGAAAGACATTTTTTCTGGTGGGCTGGGTGGTCCGCTGTTCACGGAGAAAGCGGGCGAGAGGCGAGGGCGTGTGTTTGCGCTTGGCATTTGCATGGCTGGCTCCCCTGTAGCCCTGGCTTGGGATCCATTCTCTCATATTTATGTGCATATTGAGTGTTCCCAGGTGTTGTCTCTGGACTCGAGGTCATCGCTGAAAGGGCAGCAACTAAATAAAACTGACATACTAACAGAGCATCTGCCTGTGTGCGGCGGCGTTTGGCTTTGATTTCTTATTGACATCTGCCCAAACAGACAAACAAGAGTGTGGGATGAAAAACAAACTATTGGCTTTCCGTGACTCCTGCTTCTGGAGCGTATCTGCTCGCCGAATGAAATGCCAGGCTGTTTGAGCTGAGCTGTGTGGCCGCTATTGATGCTGTGATTGAGAACATCAAGGTTTTGGCACATTTGCGTGATGGAAGATTGTACCTCTCTGAGCCAGTCCCGAATGGACTTGTTGGCCTCCTGGTGCCAGACGTTATGGACGGAGTCAGTCATGGCCACCGCACGGACACGATTCTTCACTTCTGCTTCTCGCTGAATCATCTGAGTGGGAGAGAGATACATTAGCAAACAGCATATGATGATATTGTTTCAATGAAAAGCTTCAGGATTATCCAAATTTACATCAGTATAGAAATGTATCTTGTAGAGTACCATATACTGTCAAAGTCATCATTCAGTAACTATGGTATATGTGACCCTGGACCACAAAACCAGTCATAAGGGTCTTTTTTTTAATCTAATATGAATAAGTAAGATTAATAAATACGCTTTTTATTGATGTATGATTTGTTAGGATAGGACGATATTTGGCAGAGATAAAACAATTTAAAAATGGAATCTGAGGGTGCAAAAAAAAAATCTAAATATTGAGAAAATCGCCTTTAAAGTTGTCAAAATGAAGTTCTTAGCAATGCATCCTACTAATCAAAAATTAAGTTTTGATATATTTATGGTAATACATTTACAAAATATCTTCATGGAACATGATCTTTACTTAATATCCTAATGATATTTGGCATAAAAGAAAAATCAATAATTTTGACCCACACAATGTATTGTTGGCTATTGCCACAAATATTCCCTATGCTACTTATGACTGGTTTTGTGGTCCAGGGTCACATATATCAAAATGCAAACATGTATGACCAACATTACAACATGTGTACAAGGTCTGCAATGCATTTGTGACATTACAGTCTTAAATGTAAAAAGGAAGTTTCTACAAGATAAAAACACGGTGCTTCTTCTCATCCTTGTATTTTAGATTGTGTGCAATCCGAAGGAGTTAGCCTGTCACGCTAACTATTCCATTCAAGATAAACGGCTAAAGAAAAAGGGCCGGTCTGACAACAATAGGTTAACAATCACTTTACGTGATCCATTTTACAGGAGCTACACCTGGCCTGGTGCTACATCAAAGTGTCCATAGTCATTTTAATACATTCCCCAAGCCCATTTAAATTAGAGGGACTGTATAGAGATAAATGGAATCTATTAAGGCACTAAGGACTAATACATCACACTGCTGATAAGCTTTTCTCAGGAGCATCCTCTTAAAGAAAAGGGGAGGAAGCACATGGCGGCTCTCACACACACACACACACACACACACACACACACACACACACACACACACACACACACACACACACACACACACACACACACACACACACACACATCGAGTGACTGAAACATGCACAGCTAAAATGTCTTCCTGTTTCAATGATACCCAGGAGACCAGCAAATTTAACCTTTTAAAAACTACTAAAAGTGTCAGTAAAGACAGCGTTCAGACTTTGGAAAGGTAACTAAATGTGTTCCAGATATACATGGTTTTAAAAAAGCACTTGAAAAAGAACCAAACAGAGAATGAGGCTTGGGATTCTTGGGATCCTGGTGTCCTGGTTTAAAAGCATTTTTTCTTGCAGAAACTACATATGTTATAGAAACTACTGTGAATCATAAAATGTAATAAAAAAAGTAACGAATGAACAACAAATAATACATTTATAACAGTTTTTATTCATTTTTGTTAATGTTAGATAATAAAAATAGTCGTTCGTTAATGTTACTAATAACTAATGTTAACAAACACAACTTTTAATTTTAATAACGCTTTAGTAAATGCAGAAACTAACATGAACTAAGATTAGCATGCTGTAGAAGTATTGTTCATTTTTAGTTCATGTTAACTAATGTAGTTAACTAATGGTAACTAATGAACCTTATTGTAAAGTGTTACCAAAGAAGAGCATTCTATAGCAGGACAAGTAAATAATATTCCATTTTCTCATTGTTTGCCCTTGTATTTTTTTTATGGATTTGTGAAGTTCGGTCATTCAAATCTGTTAGAGAAAAAAATTATTAAAAAAAAAAAAAAAGTTTAAAACTGTAATACAAAATAAAATAAAATAACACTATTTAACATAATATTTACTCTGATAACCAACATTTCCTTAAATGCAAGCCTCTCCTTTTAATTTGTCCACTGAAAAAAATACAAAAAATAATAATAAATAAGGCTCTGTTTTGTACTCTATTGGCGGAAAGCTAATATGTACATGTTGCATGAATATTTAAATCACATAAAAAGGCTGTAATGGTATTTAATGACAGATTTACTCATGCCATGACAAACGGCCTGACAAAATCATGTAAACACAACCTCAAAGCAAACACAAGCATCGGATATGAAGAGGAAAATGACAGAGAGCAGCTTTGATGTGTGTGAATCTGTGATGTTTTCCATTGGGAAAACTGAAACATGTGTATTAGATTTACACCATCACACTGCTCTGATTGATGTCCTTCAGTGACAGTCTATACTCCACACATGCCGTCTGCAACCGTCTTACCCACACACACAGAACTTCAGAGAGCCCGTCAATGTAAACCTAAAAGTCAAAATGCCCTGTAGGCACTGAAATTATTAAAAGAACATACGAACCAATGAAAAAATAAATAATTTACTGTCAGGCCAATCTACGTATGGAAGCGAGCAAGAATGACGGCACGCACGGGACCACAGCCTTAAAACACTCGTAATCTACATTCCTCCGTACATTAGCTTAAGCATTATAGCACCACGTGAGCCGTTCTCTCAGCTGGTCTGTACCCATAAAAGAAAGAAACCGGGCAGCTGTGCTCATCAACCTCCTGCCCAGAAACAGCGCGAAGAAAAAGCAAACATGTGGAAGTACTTGTTGCACTAAAATCAACAGAGACAGATGTTGAAACATTTGCTATCTCACTTCTGCCCTTTTCTTTGCACTTGAGCATCTGGCTTGAGGAGGAGAGACAGGGGGAGAGGTGAAAGTGCGATGAAGGAGGCAACGAGACGGAGATGACATCCAGCCTCAGAGATGGAACGAAAACATCACTCCCTCATTTTCAACACCACTGTGTTAGCAGGCAAATTAGCATTTTCTGAAGAAACTAACAGTACTTCAAAGGCACCAAAAAATTTGTGTTAAAGTTTTAGGTTCTGTAAAAAAAATTAATGCTGCATCCGTTGTTGTGACTCTCAATGCATGTTTTTCCAGTCGGCTGCATGCAAGAATCAACACTTAGTTACTATGCAGTGTAAAAAGTAGCTGTAAATGGTTATAAAGCTGCAAGGAAGGCAAATTCAGTATGCAAATAGATGTAAGACAGAATACCAGTCGCAAATAATTATGCAATCATATTGTGAAAGACAACATGATGAACAAGACCAATACTGTGCATCAAGAAAGTAAAAAAAGAGACTATTTTGACTTCTTGTTGAATTTAATTAGTATTATTTTTTTAAATAAGTACTTTTATTCAGCAAGGATAGGCTAAACTGATTACTTTTGAACTTTGTATTCATTAAAGAATCATAAAAAAAACCCCACAAAAATATTAAGCAGCACAATTGATAATTTCATGATCAGCAAATTAAAACTTCAATCATTTCTGAAGGATCATGTGACACTGAAGACTGGAGTAATGGCCGCTGAACATTCAGCTTTGCTATCAAAGGAATAAATTAATATTAAAATTAGGGAAGCACCAGAATTGTGGCCACCGAAAACTATCAGCCGAAATGGATTTTTGCATTTTTTAAAAATTCAGTATCATTCAAATTATTGAGTGAAATTTAAAAAAGTCTTACAAAATGACTTTATATTGTTTAATAAAATAATAAATAATTATTACACACGCTTTTCAGTTTTTTGGAATGGATTTTTCAATTCAGTATCATTCAAATTATTTAGTTAAAAAAAAAAAAAGTCTTATAAAATGACTTTATATTGTTTAATAAAATAATAAATAATTTTTACAAAGCCTTTTCGGTTTTTGAAAAAGAATTGAGTGAAATAAAAAAAAATGTTTTTAAAAATATTGTTTAATAAAATAATAATTATTACAAAGCCTTTTTGGTTTCCGTTTTGGGAATGGATTTTGCGTTTTTTTATTTAGTATCATTCAAATTACTGAGTTAAATTTTAAAAAGTCTTAAAAAATTACTTAATATTGTTTAAAAAAATGTATAAATAATTATACTGTTTAATAAAATGATAAATAATTAGTACTAATACTTTAATTAGTATTGAATTAAGTTAAATAAAAAAATCGTACAAAATTAATTTACATTATTTGATAAAATAAAAAATTATTTTGGTTTTAGTTTTCGAAAAAGATTTTGCATTTTATGAATTCAGTATCATTCAAATTATTGAGTTAAATTTTAAAAAGTCTTAAAAATTACTTTATATTGTTTAATAAAATAATAAATAATTATTACAAAGCCTTTTTGGTTTCCATTTTCGAAATGGATTTTGCATTTTTTTTTTTAATTCGGTATCATTCAAATTATTAAGTTAAATAAAAAAAAAACGTACAAAATTACTTTATATTGTTTAATAAAATAATAAATAATTAGTGCAAAGCCTTTTTGGTTTCCGTCTTCGAAATGCATTTAGCATTTTTTAAATTCAGTATCATTCAAATGATTAAGTTAAATAAAAAATTCTTACAAAATTACTTTATATTGTTTAATAAAATAATAATAAATTATACTGTTTACTAAAATAATAAATAATTAGTACAAAGCCTTTTTGGTTTCGAAAGGGATTTTGCATGTTTTAAATTCAGCATCATTCAAATTATTGTGTTAAATTTTAAAAAGTCTTACAAAATTACTTTACATTGTTTAATAAAATAATAAATAATTATACTGTTTAATAAAATGACAACTAATTAGTACAAAGCCCTTTTGGTTTAGTTAAATTAAAAAAAATATCGTACAAAATTAATTTATATTGTTTAATAAAACAATAAACAATGTGGTTTTGGATGTTTGATCGAATAACTGCAGCCTTGGTGTGAAAAAAAAAAAAAAATCGTACTGACTCCAAACTTGAATAAACCCCTTTATCAGAAAGGTTTGAAGAATATCACTTCCATCCTGCCTTGCAAGTACTATAATAAAGGCAGCGCAACTCTCACAAGCAAGAGTTAGCATGAGCCAGTTGTTATTATATATCGTTTACACCGGGTGATTTTGAAAATGCTGTGATGTGGTAAATGGTCAGTCATGACATTCGGTCAAACAGTATCAAGGACTGCCAGCGGGAAACCTCTGAAGACAGCAGATTTCCCTTCCTTTTCTCCGGATAAGCTCCATTAAGGCTGTTCTCCTCATCCGTCTTTTGCTACACAGCCCAGTTGCTATGAGACCCCAATCAGTAGAAACCCAATTAAAGACACAAGGATGATTTTGGACCAGCTAGCTGAAATGGTCTTTCCGATATTGGCTAAATCCTGCAGTTGATGAGGACAAAATATCCCCGTTGTCATATATCCTCACCCCCCTCCCCCCAATCCCGCTCTCACTCTCTCTCTCTGTTTGACCTCTCTGGTGACCTCTACTGTAAAATACAGCATTTAGCACTTTAAGTGGCTTCACGTCACGTAGTGAGCTAATTGCTCGACTTCAGTTGTTGGAAATCGCATTTTCCTTAATGAAGCTGACCGCAATGGAAGCGCTTCTTTATTTGCCCCTGCATTTCCAACACAGAATAGTGTGAAACACATACACACACGCGCACACGCACACACACACACAAGCAAATAGGAGAGTTTAACGATAAGAAAGGCGGGGAGGCGACTCTTGTGCGGCGATAAATACTCCGCCATTTCAGCCGTCCTGGCGACAAAAGCGAACGCTCTCCATGAGACTTACATGCAAACACACAAGCAATAAGACAATTATTTAGGGCTTTGATAATTACGTGTCAAAGGCAGTGCAAGTCACCAGATAATTAGGTGAGAACTGAATGGTAATCCACAATGGCGTCCCTGGAGGCAGGGGGAAAAAAACACTCAACACATTCCCAGAAGAATGAGGGAGGAATAAAGTAGCGAAGAGATAAATAAATAACATGGGCTTTTAAAAAGGAACGTGCTTACCAACAAATAGCACCATGAAAAAAGCGGCAATTACCATGGTGAGGGGAAGACAGCGCGGACGCACACACTCACACATGTGCGTGCGAATCCAGATGCGGGCTGATTCAGGAAGCCATGCTGTTAGCATCGGTGCTGAGTCCGGACTAATGCATCCAAACTGCTGCCATAATCTGGACATCCCACTGCGTGGTAAAATGAAGCTTAAATATTTGATTGATTAACTGTCCAATTACGACCAGTGAGAGAGGGCCAACACTGTGCACAGCTACATACATGCACATCCACACAACAGCAGTATGTCTTGGCAAACGTATACACTGGCCCTAAAAAGTCTTTGGACGTAAAGTAGGCTACACTTAAAAACATATCGGTGTCAAAGAATCTAACTTGGTGTAGTCAGCAGGATCATACAGGCCAAGCTCGATTTACAAACTAATTACGCTAACCTTTTCTTCCAATTAACTATTACTTTTAACTGGGGCCAGTTGCACCATCTTTGTGTTATGACTTGTGCATTATTAAAGGATTAGTTCACTCCAGAATTAAAATTTCTTGGTCATTTACTCACCCCCACGTCATCCAAGATGTTCACGTCTTTCTTTCTTTAGTCCACAGTTTTTGAGAAACATTCCAGGATTTTCTGCATTTAGTGGACTTCAATGGGGATCAGGGTTGAAGGTCCAAATTGCAGTTTCAATGCAGCTTCAAAGGGCTCTACACGAACCCAGCCAAGGAATAAAGGTCTTATGTAGCAAAACGATCGGCATTACGTAGTCTTGATGGAAAGGTCATGTGTGCTGTAGGCGGAAGTATTAACCCAGCGTCCTTTACAAAAAAAGGTAAAATGATGTTGGACGATTTTGAAGTTGGAGGAAGGTTTTTCATCCTACCATAACTTTTTGAACCAAAGTACACACACTAAGAACTAACCACGTGTGACTTTTCCAACATGATTATATAATGCATGAAGTCGTAGACATGCATCATAGAGCATTTATGGTTAAAAAGTATATGAATTATTATTATTTATTTTTTTGTTTTAGAAAATGACAGATTGTTTCACTAGACAAGATTATTTCTCAGTTTGGATTGTATAGAGCCCTTCGAAGCTGCATTGAAACTCCAGTTTGGACATTTGAAGTCCAGTACATGAAGAAAAATCCTGGAATGTTTTCCTCAAAAACCTTAATTTCTTTTCGACTGAAGGAATAAAGACATGAACATCTTGGATGACATGGGGACGAGTAAATTATCAGGAAATTTTTATTCAGGAGTGAACTAATTCTTTAAATACTTGAGTGTTGCACCAATAAACTTAGTAAACACAAAAATGAAAAGATAAACTACATTATAAAGCCTCCAACCTGAAGTAACAGCTTTTTGGTTTTATTTTTCATGCTTTTGACCTATATGATGATTATATCATCATTTCATAACACTGTTTTACATTTTAAGAAATTCATTCTTAAGAGCTCTCATGGAAGAATCGATCTAAACCACACACACTCTTCCCTGTGACGTCCTGGTTCATATCAGAAAAAAATTAAATAAATAAATTCATACATACATAATTAATCTAAATGTCCTCTGAATATTTAATCTTGATACATACAGTCAAACCAAAACATATTTAGACACCAGATCAAATTTTTGATATTTTTTTACTAGTGGGTGCAGTACACTGTAGTTCACTATAGTTCATTAATGTAAGTAAGGATAGCAAAATAAAGTAAACTGTGACATAACTGTGACACTACCAGTGAAACTGATACAAATTTGTGCCCAAAAATTATTCAGACACTTTGACCTGACCGTGTTTTGCTTAGGTGTTTTTTTTATTGCTAATGCGACCCTTTTACACCACAGACTGAACAAAATTAAGCATTGCTTGGTAATTGGTCAACAAAGTAATGATAGTTGTGTAAATATTGTCATACCAACAGTTGTCTGAATTTTTGGTTGATTATAATCCATTATATACCTTTTTTATCAAAGTTATCCAACATTATCAAGATGAATTGTTTTTGACTGAGCTCTTGTTATATTTTATTACCATTTTCTAAACTACAGTGAATAAACTAATAATGTGAGAAATGTTGAAGGTGTCTGAATAAATTTTGCTTTGACTGTATGTACACACACACACACACACACACACAAAAACACATATTGAATTTATAACCACTGACCACTGAGTTTGTCAAGCAAAAGAAATATGAAATATAACATGTAACAAGAAAAACTCACATGCACAGCTATTCAGAAATAATTCTGTTTATACATTTCAAATCTTCTTGTTGAATCAATAAAGGGCAGATGTCATATTCAGCAACTAGACCCTGGTTACGGAGCACTTACAATCAGTTAAGTCTTGCCTTGAAAACTAATAGTGAAAACCAATTTAAGTACTAATTTAAGCAAGGTGTAATTCATTACAATACCTGAAAACACAACCCACTACATGTTTGTCTAATATCTTAATTTTGAACAATATATCAATCGCATGTGATGTTTCTTTAAAAATAAACACTCTTTGGCTTGATAGTTCAGCGGTGTCACGATTAACTTAATCTCAGTGTCCTTCTCAAGCATAGTGCTGACCCCACTAAGACAGCTCACCTCTGGAGCCAAGAGGGGCTCCAAAGGAGGTGGAAAGTTTTGGCCTTTCCTCATTCTCCAGGTCCAAGAGGGCACAGGCCAGCCCTCATTCCCCTGGCCCCCCGCTCAGGCTGAGAAAACAGCGGCAGCTGCCCCTGGAGCTCCGACACCCTGCACAGGAAGAGACAACACTCGCGCCTTCCCCTGCTTTGAAGCCTGGGCCTCAGCGCCTGCCCGTCCTTTGTCTTTGGGGCAGGAAGGAAACCCTAAGCACCAGGACACTATGAGGCCCTGGGGAGGCAGCGTGTGCGTCGGTGTGGATATATCTAACCCCTGTAAGCATCCAGCCAAGAGTATATTCCTAGGTACGTGTGCATTTATAGGCGCCACAGCGGGCAGGTTTTGATTTATGGATGCTAGTAAGTGCACAGTGAGTGGCGATAACTTCCCCTTCTATTTCCTGTCGCTGAGTGGAACGCCACGTGCAAAGGATGACATCGTCCAGTGTGCTGTCCCGGAAAGGCTGGGCCAGAATGGGGTATCAGTGGACCCTTGTGAGCGGAGATGGGGCGAGCAGGCGACGCTGCACGGACAGACACACACACATACACACGTCAGCAAAGGCGGGCGAGGAAAAGGAAGCCGGGTAAATATTTACTGACACAGCACAAGCGGTGTGCGTTTGACACCTACTGGAAACAAAAGCGAGAGGATAAGGAGCGGCGTGCCAGGAAAGGCAGCGGTGCTGTGTCGAGCTTGCACTCATGGAAAACAAGAGGAAAGAGGGAAACATGGGGGCAGGATGAGTGAAAGAGCAAGTGAAGGGGGCATAGGGGTGGGGTGCGCTTGGGCATCAGTCACTGTCGAATAAAGGCCACACACAGGCGACTCCTGAAGCTTGCAACTCTTTGAGGCCTCACTGATGGTTTATGCTTCAATTACCAAGTTTTTTTTGACAGTATTACCACAGTACTGTTCCACAATACTGATAAAGGATCTTTCATAAAAGACATTTATTTGTCAGATATGGACACAACAAACAGTTGTAAATGAACTCAAGTAATGGACTTTAACTAGCCTCTTGATGCCTTGAGGCAAGTTAGGAGATATGCCGATATGCTTCAACTTTAAATATCTAACATGCCGAAAACACACTGATAGCGAATTAAACACACAGATAGTGTCCCAGCAGTGTGTGTGTGCACGTATTCTGTGCTCATCAGAGAAAGAGGGGCCCCGGAGCAGCTGTGCCTGGCACAGGGCCCATGAGGAGAGATCTCGGTTTGGATGATAAAAGGCTGATGGGGCCCCTCATTTTGGACCCGTTCTGCATTGATCCTGCAATGCCTTGAACCCTGGAGAGAGAGCGGAGTCTGCACACTGTACCGACAAGTGTGGGAGTGCGTATCATCACGGCAAACTCTCCTTTTGTGTCTTCACTCTTTGTTTGTGTCTTCACATGTAGTGCGGCTCATTCAGCCGGCTACAACTGTTGGTGGGCAGTTGTTGATTTTACATAGTCTTCAATTGGTCAGATGCCACCGATTCAACTGATCTCTTATTTCAATGTCAATTATGTTAGCAAGGTTCTCACACCTACTGACCAATTTAACTTCTCATGAATATTGTCATAGAAAAGTAATTGATATTAAAATACTTTTTCAAATTGATCTTTGTAAATTGTGTTTGTTAAAATACATGGATTTATTGAATGAAAAATACAGTAAAAACTAATATTTTGAAATATTATTACAATTTAAAAAAATTGTTTTATATTTTTTAATATTTTAAAATTTAATTTATTTCTGTGATTTTCAGTAGCCATACTCCAGTCACGTGATCCTTCAGAAATCATTTATGCTGAAACATGATAAGAAACATTTTTTATTATTATCAATGTTTAAAATCGTATTTATAAATGCTATTATTCCTGTGAAATACAAATCTTTCGTAACATTATAAATGTCTTCACTGTACTCAAGAACTCATGATTTAATGTGCTCTTGCTGAATAAAAGTATTTTTTCTTAAAAAAAAGAAAAACCCTGACCCCAAACTGAATGGTTTATATATATATGACAATTGCACAACTATTATCTGACATTTCCAAATTTTACTTGACTGTGGGAACCTTGAAGTATTGCCATAACAAAGCATATTGTATATTATCATTTGTCTGTTATTAAATACTATCTTTATATCTATATTTTGTTGTGAATTATAGGGAATCAATTCAAACTCATTTTGATTTGAAATCATTACAATATTCCTCAGTGCTTCTCAACACCACAAAAATGCTACAAAATAAGTGACGAATATTATTTTTGTGGATCGCAGATGTCTCACAAAGACAGATGAAATCCCGACGGCTAATTAAAGTCTTGTGTTAATTAGGGGAGATTTTACTTAAGAAAGAATAGTACTAGGTGCGATCACAGCAACATCTTCATCACCTCTGAAACTGTCGAAGCCGGCGTGGATATTGCTCTCGCGCCGAAACGAGGGAACGGTATATTTCAGAGCGTGTGTATCAACAGGGCAAAACCCAACTATGTGTCTCCCTCAGCCTTTCGGCAGTGCCATAAAATAGAAAGCTAACCTCAATATTTCCCCTCTCTGTGCTGGGACTTGCTGGCCCATTAAATTCTCCTTCCCATGTGTCATCCTGCACATTTCCACCATGAAATTTTTGTATAATTAAACTTTCTTAATGATTTATAAGCTATAATAATAGCCGTAAGTATTTTTGAGCAGGTTAAACTGACACCCTGTAAGTGCACATGCGGGGCTGACCCTGTTTTAACAGAGTTTTGGATCATTGACTCTGCCGGCTGGAAGAATGAGGGACTGAGAGGGATGGAGTGAAGAGGGAGACGCGGCTCTATCATAACTCAGACGCCCACTGACACGTACAGGCTGGGCCTCGTCAGCCGGGGGAGGTGAGGGCCGGTTCAGGCAGACGGCGGGAGAGACAGGGGTCAGGCTGCCCGAGGTGTTTACAGGAAAGCCCAACTCGCCGTCAGCGCGCCGAGACAAACTAGCAGAGCAGAGTGCACGTCTGACAGAAATACAGCTGCGGAGAGTACACACAATGATAAAAGTACCATTATTTGGATGAATGTTAAGTACACACCGCTTCACGACGAATATGACATCCTTATAGGGTCACTTCGGACAGAATATCAATAAAAGCCACTTATGCCCAGGAATTAATCCTGAATATTAAACAACATGACCGGAAGAACTTTAAAGTCAGATATTTACCATCTAAACACTTGCGTATTTACATGTTATGTCTGCTTCAGACCACGACCAGACCTTCACAAGGAAAAACATAAAAGCCAGTAAAGTAATGAAACAAAAACGTTTTATTAACAAAGAAAAAGGCGTGCACTTTAACCACTCGAGAAGAAAAGAAAATACTAAGCCTCTTTGAAACCTCGAGGGAGTTTCCTCACTTGTTTCAGAGTGTACCGGGAGGTCAGGTGTGTGTATGCTACAACTGCGTATTGTCTGTATATGATTCTAAGTACGTGGGTGTGTACGAAAGAAGCTCTCACTAGTGTGTGTGTGTGTGTGTGTGTGTGTGTGTGAGCAAGTGAATGTACGCTTTCAAACGTCAGTGTCAGGCCAAACCTCCCCTTTTTTCTGCGTCGAGACTAGCTGCGGGGCTTTTTCAGATGGGCTCTCAGCAGAGACGTTTTGTTTAAACTTTCTGAGGCACTCACCCCATCCTTTCAGTCACAACTCCAAGTTGGAGGAGGAAAAAAAAGGGGACCAATGGCTAATGAACGTGACGAAACCGCTCTCCTATCAGCTATCTGTTTCTAAAGCTCCGTCTAGCCTGCCGAAGGGAAAGAACTCCTGAACCCCCCAAAAATGAGCCTCTGATACCCCTGTTCTCAAAGGCAGTCCAGCACCAGACGGCCAAAATTAATGGAAATATATAACAATCTGAAATTAACTTCCCATAGCCACCAGCTACGTTTTAACCAGGAGTTGAGGAGAAGAGAGGGTGAGTGTGAGAGAGAGGCTGGAGAGGAAAAAAAAAGAAAAAAACCTATTACGGCTTCACAACCTCATCACACACTTTTATAGAGATACACACACGCTGCCTAGAAGAAAAAAAAAATACTTTGTCCTACAAAATTTTCAAATTTCTATTAAATAGAAAATTTTGGTTAATTAATTTATTCTTTATTTGCTAATAATTTGAGTGTCAAAACAGTATTCATTATTTTATTTATTTAAAACTTAATTTTTAATGTAAAAAAACTTACTTTAGCATAAAAAACTAATACCAAAGCACCAGGACTGTTATTAATCTTAGACTTAACAACTATCTAAATTTCCTTTAAAGACTCCACAGTAATGACTTGTTAATTGATACAAATCGCACAAATACACATATATCACAAAACCAACTGCAGTAATTAGCATTCAACCGAATAAAAAGTTGCATTGTCGTACAATCCGTTTATTGATGGTTGTCAGTTCGATGCTTATTAGTATACTTAGTAGTATACTTTCTGATTAGCACAATATCTATTATTACGGCCCATTACTAGGGATGTTATTACAGAGAAAGCCCATGTCACTCAAGCACAAAGGGACAAAGTCTGGATTTCGCTAGGAAAGGGATTCAACATACTAAATAGACCAAGAATGACCTTTCCCCCTAATACACCACTTACAGCAGAATTATCTTTTTAACTATTTAACTGCTGTCAGCGATTTGTCAGAGTGTGGTAATTACCAACCACAGCTGAGGACATTCAAGGCAAAAAAAAACAACATTTTATTTATTTAGTTTGGAACCACGGAAGACATTTACGTGCTGATAAAGGTAAGTACGAATGCAGTGATTATCTTGTCATTTGTGAATTTTCCTTCTGTGGTTATAATAGTGAGAAGCTAGTTTCTGCCGTTTCCTTTGTTCTTTGTCGTGTTTGACGCCTCTGGATGTGAAGAGCAATATTCACCGAGTTCGCAAACCGAGATGCGTCAATTATAGGAATCATAAAGTATCTTTTATGTTGCTTTTAATTTTCGTCTCCGCTTTGGACGTTTGATCATTCAGAGCTGTCACGTCAAAATGACTACATGCGGCTCAATTTCCAAGTCTCTGGAATTGCAATCCGTCGTCTGAGGTGCTGACTAACTCACACTCTTGAGTTAAATGTCATCGATGAGTCAAATAAACTCGTTAGGCTATTGTTAGTATGTGTACGTGTGTGGAACACATGTGACCTGAATATGAGACGGCAGGTCAGTCCGAAGGCCTCCGAGACGGATAAAACCAAAAACACAGGTAGTAAAAACCAGTAAGGCCCAGGACTAGTGCTTAATCCTCATTAGTTCATTTTGTCTAGAACAAAAAAGGTAAGACAAGTAGTGAGACTGAAAAAGACAATGAAAAACAGGCTATGGGGTAAACTGTCCCGCTCAACTGTGAATGCAGATTGGAAACGCAAGTGAAGAAATCTCATTCTCCACACACACACCTACACTCCTCTCATCCACTTTAGTCTATGCAAAAGCAGTTACAAAGGATAAGCAGTGCCCCCTAGTGTTTTTATCAATGTGAAATGAGTCCAAATCAAGAATGTGTCCCTTAAGAGAGAAAAAAAGTGACAGAGATGAGGGGTAAATCGAGTTGTGGCATCACAGAGGAAAAGCCTAAGGAGGACACGCTGGAGATCGAGAGAAGGGGGAGGAAAATGAGGGAGAAAAGGGGGAGAAAATAAGGTAAGAGGTTAGGGAAAGGGGGATGGGGCAGCTGTGGAAGAGTATATAGAGGAATTCTGACACTGTCAAGATAAGAAGTAGACTGTAATGATGCTTTTTGAAGGTGTGAGAGAGCAGGCCGAAAGCAGACATCTGCCATAAGCCAAACAAACATACACTACAAAACAGAAGCTCACTTTTATATAAAGTCTGCAACGAAAGCCTTAGAATGTAGCCAACGCGCAATGCATACACGTCGATTGCTGCTAGCGTGCAACAGCAAAAACATTAAAGTGATGCCTACATTTCTCAAAAACAATGGAAGACCAATCTCCATGTTGTCTGAACTTCTAGTTTGTGATTAAAAGTGAAAGTGTTTTTAAAGTCGTGGCCTACTGGTTGGAGAGTTAACTTGTAACCCAAACGTCACAGTTTCTAGTCTCCTTACTGGCAGGAATTGTAGGCGGGGGGACAACCTCTTCCACCCTCAATACCACGAATGAGACGAGACCTTTGAGCAAGGCACCGAACCCTCAACTGCTCCATGGGTTCACATGTGTGTTTACCTGGATGGGTTAAATGCAGAGCACAAATTCCATTTATGAGACACACGTCACATACTTTCTTTTCGAAAGAACGCAGGATGTCAAGCTTTAGTTTTGTAGTGTGTGTTTGGCTTTATATGAGGAACTCCTCAATGAGAAACTTCTAAATAGTCCAGTTATACACTTGCAGCCGCATCCAGTGCTGATACAATCATATTGCTCATATTAACGTCCCACTCCGCTGAGGGCCTACATCTCACATACATGGAGGTTCCATCTCAGTCTGACTTCAGGTATGTGCACGCTTTTATGACCAGTAAAAACCCACAGGCACCCGCAGTGGGACGCAACCCCACACCAGCACCACAGTCATATGTCTTAAGATGACATCAAAAGAACACCACGAGCTGTTGATGCTCCCTTCACCGACTCTCCAGTATTTCACACAACCCACCGTAATTCACAGCACATAAAACCTTAAAACGGCACATAAAACAGTTCATCTCTTTTCAGTGTCGGCTTCCCGGGCTTAAAAATTAAATATGTTTTACCGCAGGTACATAACTAAAATATAGAGTTTAAAAAAAAAGGTCTCGTAAAAGATTCAAACAGGATTTGACTACGTGTTCAGAACGAGGAAGCTTGCGTCTCTCCCCGCAGGAGCACTGCGGAGGCGAGCAGACTTCCACAGTAGGTCCAAATCTATAGAATAATCGGCACTGAATGGAGATGTGTGATATTATGAATACCCAGAATGCTCTCTTATGACATGTGGAGAGAGAGATGGCGAGAAATCTGGCCGAAGGTGTTTGACTCGGTGAGCTCACGTCGCTATAAAACACGCTGACATCCAATCAGTTTTTTAAATCACATAAGGAGAGAAAAGCAGAATGCTGAATGAGAGACGGAGGAATGAGAAAAAAGCATACTTGGAAGGTAAAACATCTGAAGCTGATGGAGAAACCGATATCCAACATCCTCTGAAGGTGCAGAGTTCAGTGACATTTGTGAAGGGTGGTGGTTTTCTTTCAGAAGAGCACTTTTACAGCTGTTTTTCTTTCTTTCTGGCCTCTTGTTTTCCTGAATATGGAATATTGCTCCTTTTTTTTATCATTTTTGAATGTCCACATCATCCTGGCTCAATTTAAGCTCTTTCCTTGAAGAGAAAGAGCATGCAAAAATTTATACTCTCTCATCACTTGATCGCTCTCAATGTCATTCTAAACCTGTATGGCTTTATTATCTGGAACAAAAAAGAAAAAAATGTCCATACAGTGGAAGTCAATGGTAACCAACATTTTGCGTGTGTGTGTGTGTATTCCAAAGAAAAATGTAAGACATACTGGTTTGAAATGACATGAGATGTAAATGTTGACAGTATTTTCTTTTTTCATAAACTACCCTTATTATGCAGCAATCCTGGTTGTAAATAGTGGCTGCTTGTACACAACGTTTGTCCTAACCAGAATGATTCTAGCAAACTTAAACATGTTGCACGATGCAACAAATTCACTACCATTTAGAAGATACAGTCAAACCAAAATTATTCAGACACCAGATATAATTTTTGATATTTATTACTATTGGGTGCAGGACACTATGTTCATTATGTAAGTGAGGATAGCAAAATAAAGTAAAGTGTGACATATTATAAACAAAAATTCTTCATACAGAGGACTACCAGTAAAACTGATGAAAATTTGGGACCAAAAATTATTTAGACCTGACAATGTTTTCCTTATGTGTTTTTTCATTAATTGCTAATGCAACCTTTTTTACACCAGAGACTGAACAAAATTAAACATTGATTGGTAATCAGGCAACAAAGTATTGATAGCTGTTTAAATATTGTCATACTAACAGTTGTCTGAATTTTTGGTTAAAGTTATCTGACATTATCAAGAAGAATTTGTTTGGACACAGTTCTTGTCATATTTTATTACCTTTTTCCAAACTATAGCAAATAAACTGATAAAGTGAGAAAAGGTGTTTCAGAATTTTTAGTTTGACTGTATGTTGTTTCATGTACATTGTATAACAGAAGATGCTTTTGGACCAGATTTCACTATTCATCACTACCAAGCAATTGATAAACTGACCTTTTGTTCACTGCTTGTTGTGCTCAGTCATAACAAAAACTTTAGCTGAATTAAAGTGGAATAGATAGCTGATACTGATTTATCTGTTATTGTTATTGCTTTATCATGTCACGCCTGGTTAGGACACAGTGTAAGGCTTCCAATCATGAAGTGGAGACAAAGCACAAGCAGAAAGAACAAAGAATGTGTGTATGAGAGCGAGAGAGACAGAGAGAAAGAGAAGGTGAAAATCAAATGAGAAAGATGGAGGAAACAGAGAGGGGATGCTGTCCTCCTGGACTACCCTTAGTCCCGTGTGCAGACCTTGCCGTAGGCTCGGAGGGAGAGAGATGGAAGGAAGGAAAAGCGTGTGGAAAGGTGAAAGAGGGATTTGTTTGTTCCTGAGGTCATGTGCGGCACACAAAGCCCTCCAAGAGGAAATCAAAATCGAGAGGAAGAAGAGTGGTGTGTTCAACTCTGTTAAAGATGACCTGCAAGTGAAGAGAAAGTCTCTATTATCGTTCTAATATATTTAGGATACTGAAACTTTTGGAACTCAATAACTTCCTGCCTAAATCTAGAAAGACTGCACTACCATTCAAAGCTTTGAGGTCAGTAAAACGTACTAATGCTTTTAAACAGAAACTTGTGAAATACTATTACAATTTAAAATAACTGTTTTCTATTTTAGTGTATTTTAAAATTAAATGTATTCCTGTGATGGCAGAGCTGGATTATTTAGTGTCACGTGATCTTTAAGAAATCATTCTAATATGCTGAATTGGTTCTCTAGAAACGTGTTATCAACAGGGTTGGGGGTTAAGTTCGCAAGTTATGTAATCTGATTACTTTTTTTCAAGTAACTAGTAAAGTATTGCATTACTTTTTAAATTAGAAGACAATATCTGAATTACTTAACCAAACAAGTAACACCAGTTACTTTGTTTTCCCATTTACTGGCTGACAGATCTTCTGTCCCTATGTTGAGAGAAATCGGAAATAAGTGCGGAGGCATGGGGTGTGCTATGTAAACATGATAGATACTGCAGTACTAGACTAAATGTGAACATGTATTTACAGATTCAGTTTACCTCAAAGTGAAATGCAAACTAATAAATAAATAAAATGTTAAATAACACAAATATCCCTTATCTATTTAATCCCAAATTATTAACCAACGTCTTACTGCTTACTGCTTACTGCTGACCTTCGATGATCTAGTTTAACCATATTAATAAGCAAAATTACTTTAGGTAAACATCACTTTTACTTTTTTATCGCTGAGTTTGCAAAAAATATAACTTTTTTTATTAAAAACAAACAAGCAAGACCAGCCCAGTTGAGAAAAAGTATCGCAAAAGTAATGTAACGCATTACTTTCCATAAAAAGTAACTAACGTAATTAGTTACTTTTTTAGGAAGTAACGCAATATTGTAATGCATTACTTTCAAAAGTAAATTTCAGCAACTCTGGTTATCAATGCTGAAAACAGTATTTTGGTGAAAATCGTGATATAACCGTGATTTTATTTCATTTTTATTTGAAATAAAAATGTTTTTTTACATCACAGATGCTTACTGTAACTTTTTTTGATTTAATGCATCCTTGTGGAAAATAAATATAAACATTTACTCACCTTCAACTTTGAAATGGTAGTGTATATACTGATTTAAAACTAAAATATACATACAAATAAGAGTGAATACATTAACACAACACTGAAAGATAGGGTGGCACTAACTGTATTGATATCGGCAACAAATCTAAAAGTACTGTGACTATTTTCAAGGTTAGAGTCTACTTTTAATAGTAATGTATTAAAAAAACTGTACAGCAAGAGAGAACAATTTGAACAGATTCAATATAATTCAAATAAATTGCATAACCAACACTATGACTCCTGAGTTCTATTTGATTTAGACTGATTCTCCAATCAGTTCGACCAATCTGACTTAATATGTAACCCTGGACCACAAAACCAGTCATAAGTGTCAATTATTTAAAAGTAAGCTTATATAATTAGCTTTCGATTGGCATATGGTTTGTTAGAATAGGACAATTGGCTGAGATACAACAATTTGAATATCTGTAATATGAGGGTGCAAATAAAAGAAAGGTTGAGAAAATCGCCTTTAAAGTTGTCCAAATGAAGTTCTTAGCAATGCATATTACTAATCAAAAATTACATTTTGATATATTTACGGTAGGAAATTTTCAAAGTATCTTTATGGAACATAATCTTCACTGAATAATGATTTTTGGCATAAAAGAAAAATCGATAATTTTGACCCATACTAGGGCTGCACGATTAATCACACGACGTTGTGAGGCGCGTTTAGTAAATGAAGCCGGTACTTTGATTAGTAGTAAATCTCCATCACGTGCGTTCAGCTGGAGCGGCAAGTAATACACAGAGACGTAAATCACTGACAAGCTCTCAAAATCTGGTTTTGTGGTCCAGGGTCACATTTAATACTTCTCCGTACCCAATTGTATTCTCTCATCATAAAAAAAAAATCCATAACCTGTCATTCCGACATCTAAAATACATACTTTTGTTTCCAATTTGCTCCAGATTCAGCAGCACTACATCTAAATAGCAGAGATTCATAGTTTCAGAAGGTGAAAAACAGTCAGAAAAATAAAATTCAGCTGTTTTAGTGCAAAACAACCTTGACTAAGATTATAAGCAGACCTCAGGGAGAGCAGAATGAATATAATGCTAAAAAATGTATGAGTGTATGACTAAGCGATAAGTATAAAGTCTATGCGCTCTGTATACGCGTGTGCTGTAACTCTAAACCATGTTCGATACCGAGACATGAATACACATCACATGACCCTTCCCTCGAACTTGATACCCCTCAGCGCAGCGACTATTAAGATATTGGCGGCAAAGTTTCTTCCTCTTCTCTCTCCCACACTCCTTCCTCCTGCAGGTTGGGGAGGATGCGTTTGAGGTGAACTCTGCATAGCACTATCTCAGGGAAAAAAAAAACAAAGTGATCAATGTGGGGAGGCGATGCGAGGTTCCCTAGGACAAGCCAATCAATGCGTGAGAGGAACCTTGCCCAGGGCCCTTATGCAAATGGAGGCACGTCCGGTAACCCCGGGAGCCAACATGTGCGTCAGATCAATGGGGCGCTGCATTAAAAACCTTACAGCTATATCAAATGCCTGCCCACTAAATATGTAATGATGAACCCCTTTAGATTTCACTGTGAACTCTTTAACTAGCGGCAGAGGCACATGTGCGAAAGCGAAGAGCTCGGTCTGTACATCGAGATGGACAGACCGGATTAAAGTGGGCACTTGATTATAGTCGTTGGCTGCGGACAGCATACACACACTGGTACATTTAGACTTGGAAATGAGGTTGAAGTATTCAAAACGGTAGCGTGACATAGATGCTAAACACAACAGAAAGCTAAAACAACTATATAAAGGCTATTTTACATTAGCATGGGACGAAAAGAAGTGTCAAACAGACGTCTGAAATATGTCTGTCAAACCATGACAGGGCTCATCACGGATGTTCAATGGCTTATTGTAATACATAATTGCATATTCTATTAGGCGGTACTCATAGCGATATACATTCACATGCAAATGATTTCATCCAGATGAACCACACAGAAGATGACAGACAATAAGCAGGCATAACAAACACGTCTATGTCAGCGCAGACGCATAAACACTGGCGCGCACGCCGCAATCTCCGAGTTACACATCAAATCAAAGTCTCTTCTCACTTCAAAGTGTATTCTGGACACACAGACGCACACATTCCTGGAGCGTGTCTTATCGTCGGTGTGAAGATAGGCCACTCCACACAGGCGTTTGCTGATAGTTTATTTATAGAAATAGTGGAGCGGGGTGATTTCTCTTATCGTGCGCTCGTTCCGGCGTGAATTTATCCCTCCATCCATGTTTATGCGCTAAACTCTCTGAGCCTGTTAACAAGCAGCGGCTAATTAAGCTTGTGACAGAGAAAAGATGAAGTGGGGGAGGAAAAAAATGAGAGAGGGAGGGAGAGAGACAGACGGAGAGAGAGGCTGAGTTAAACGCATAAGGTTGACCTCTCATAACTGCGGCCGCCCAGGGATGCACAACAATACTAAAGTTGAAAATGCAGCCGTTTTAAGATATGATACAACAGTAAACCACAGCACAATAAGCGGCAATACAAAAAAAAAAAAAAAGAGAGAAGAAGACAACAAAGTGGAAATACAACACAAAACAATGAGACTAAGCCACAACATCAGATTTATGCTACAATAACTGAAATAATACACTATACACAAAAGTTATTTAGGCCACAACTAATCAGAATTAAGACACAACACACTAGCAAACATGAATCACAGCACTGCAAAAAATGATTTTCTTACTTAGTATTTTTGTCTTGTTTTCTAGTATAAATATCTAAAAATTCATGATTCAGTATGCATTTACTTTACAAGTAAAATGACTTAAGATATTTTTTCCTGTTATCTGGGGGGGAAAAAATCTAAAATTTGTTAGTTTTTGCTTAAAGCAAGCAAAAATATCTGCCAAGATGATCAAGTCTTAGCTTTTGAATTAGGATTATTTTTCTCACCCCATTGGCCGATATTTTTGCTTGCTTTAACAAAATTTAGATTTTTTTTTTTTTTTCAAAAAACAGGATAAAATATCTTGTCAAGTAAATGCATCCCGAATCAAGAATTTTTAGATATTTATATTAGAAAACAAGACAAAAATACTAAGTGAGAAAATCATTTTTTGCAGTGAGCACAACCAACAATAAAAAAATAATTAAAAAACAGCACAACAGAATGACACCACACGCACAAATAAGCCATAATACAATGGAAATAACACACAAAACGCACCAAAAATTCAACACAATACAAAGGAGTCACAAGACACTAGAATTATGCCATGAAAACAATACACTGCCACAACACAATGGCAATAACACACAACTCAACGGAATTAGAAAAGCAAACAAAACTTGAAAATGAACGGAAACAAGCCACAAACAACAAAGTAACAGCAAATGAAATCGCAAAACAAATTTATGACACAACACAAGATAAATTAGACAAAACACAATGGTAAATACATCTGAAGACAACAGAAAAAGAGAAATACACCACTACAAATGATAAAATAAGACAAAATAACTTAATACAACACAATACAAAGGCAATATAGCAACAACACACCAGTTATGCCACTAAACAATGGAAATAAATCATAAGGATATAAGCCAGAACACCACAAAAACAAGCCAGTACACAAGTGAATTGTCACTACACAACATACGTAAACCACAATATAATGGCAGTAAGTCGGAACAACCAAATCACACAGAATTATGCCACAATACATTAGATATAAGCACAAACACAACAGAATAACCCAACAAATCGGATCTACGCCACAAAGCAACAGAAATATGCTGTGACACAAAATAATTATGCTAAAAAATACAATACAAGAGAGTGACACCACAACATAATTGTCCTACAACACAACATGAATAAACTCCATTGATGTGCTTTTGGATTTGACAATAAATGTGGAATATTGAAGTTGCTGTGTGTGAAAAAATTTGTTCATAAGACAGAAGATCTTGCCTGGAGATCTGTTCTTCTTTGTAATATTTAACAGACAGAGTGTCTATATGGTCTTTATATAGTCAATAAAACGCAGCGACTATTTCCATTTTACCAAGGTGCCATATGCTTAATATAACGTTCTCTTGAGGTGGATCTGTAATGAACAGACATACTCATAAAAACGTCTAACAACATTTACTGAGCAGCGTCAGAACTCATTTAATCCAAAACAGCTGACACTCACATTTCCTTCATGATAAACACAAACACCTACACTTTAAATTCACAAAACTATGATTTGGCTGTACAAATAAGCAGTTTTGTATTAGCAGACACAAATAATTGTAATTAAAAAAAAACATTATTACAATTATTATTATTACTATTATTAATCTTCAGCGTGTTATATTGTAAACTACTTTTTGGTCAGTGACAAATGTATTGTTTCTAAAAAATAATAGAAGAAAACACTCTCAAAGTAAGCATCGCTTACAAAAATAATGAATGCATTTGTACAACCATGTTACAGTGTTTGCATAAAAAATAGCATTTTAAACGGATCTGGTGTGTATGTAGACAGTGAGATGGAAAGCTAATTATTCTCAGCACACACAGAACTCCACCCCCTCTGTGACCCTGTTTCAGCGTAACACACCTGGACGGCAAATTGATATCAATTAAAAGCCGCATGCAGACGGGCTTCCATTCTCCAGCAACAATCTGTGCTTGCTAGATTGCTCGTCATCTTCTAAAAACAAACAGAAATTAATGACAAAATGAGCCGGAAATACATAAATAAGCCACTGCCGAGCTGTAGTCAAAGCTTTTTCTCTGGTGAATCCCTCCCAACAGAAGTCCAGGAGGGAAAAATTGGGTTTGAAGCGGGCCGTCATAAATCAAATAAATTAATAAATAAATAAATAACAGAAAATGGCACAAACAGGCAGATAAAGAAAACAATGCCTGGGAGGAGGTAAAAAGGAAAGAGACAATCCACAGTGGGGGAAATCTTTTACAATGTTGATTGTCAGGATCTCTTTTCAAGCTACAGAAACGATCCACACACAGGGTCTGGGACGAATGTTTGTTGTTAATCAGGGGAATTTTCAAAAACGCCAGGGTCTGTGGTGTGAATCATCCAATCAGGACTTGAACCCAGTTCACCATCACACCCTGTCAGACCTGATCAACAGCGTTCAAACCAATATCAAAAAGTCTGAGCTTCATACGATGGCAGCCATTTGAATCAGTTTACAGAAAAAAAAAAAAAAAACACTAGGACTAGTCAATATCATCACAAATTTATATCAAATTCATTGCAATAAATCTGAATTTATGGATAAAATACAAAAAAAATTATGTTATGAAAAAAATAATACTTGTACGGAGCATTCATTTTATCAAAAGTGATAGTAAAGCCATTTATAACGTTACAAAGATTTCTATTTTAAATAAATGCTGTTATTTTTAACAATTTATTCTTTAAATATTCTTGAAAAAAATGTAGCACAGTTTTACCCAGGTTCAGACTACAATGACTACAGCATCTGCATCGTCGAGTACACTCTTAAAAATAATGGTTCTTTAAAGGGTTCTTCAAGTGATGCCATAGAAGAACCATTTTTGGTTCCACAAAGAACCGTTCAGTCAAAGGTTCTTTAAAGAACCATCTATTTCTTACCTTTTAATAATCTGAAGAACCTTCTTTCGCACAAAGAACCTTTTGTGAAACAGAATTAGCATTTTGGGGGCTAAATATTAAGTAATTGGGGTCGCTTCAACCCGCGGACATGAAAAACAACCCGCGGCAACAGTGATAAAGTAGCTCAACTCCGCGGGAAATCTGCGGACTTGGCAACACTGGCTAGCGTAAGTCAGTTCTTCTTCGCTACACAAAATGAAAACACAGCAAGTTGTGCTGTGTTACCACAGGCAAACACTGTTTAGAGCAGCGAAGAAGAAATACAAACGTGCTAGAAGTATGTCTGCTGTTTGGCAGTATTTTAGACTGGACCAAAGAGCCAGTGCGGGTAAATGTGGACGAAATCGCGGAATCTAGTCATAAAAATGGAATTTACAGTTAAATGCGGAATGTAACAGAGTTAGTCAAAGTTTGGATAAATTAATCAAAAGTAGGTCATTACACTTAAATCAAACCGCTAAATGGACTAACATTTGTAAATATTAAGCCCTATTTAAATATGAATTCAATTTAAACAGATGCGCGGTTTTGTTTACTACTCGTACTGAATCTGAATCTATGACAATGGCCAATTGGAGCACAGAAGTGCCTTCATTCTTACAAACAAGCCAAATCGAATAAGAGAAAATGGTATTGGTCTGCTAAGTGGAATTTTACTATGGAGAAAATGTTTGTAAAGTTATGGCAACAATACTCCTCCATTTATGACATTTTCTCGAGGGATAACCACGGCAGAGTGAAAAAAGGTCAAATATAAACTGTTTTACCTCAGTTCTCTTTGACAGTGCATACTGTCCTCTTCATGCAATCCAGATTTGTACACTGTCAGGTACCGATTACATAAAAATATTATGCATCATGACTGTTGTCTACAATAATAAGAAGAAATGTTTCTTGATTTCTAAAGGATCATGTGACACTGAAAACTGGGTTAACAGCTGCTAAAATTTGATCTTTGCATTAAAACCAATAACAGTTATTTAAAATTGTAATGATATTTTACAATTTTCTGTTTTCGCTGTATTTTTGATTAAATAAATGCAGCCTTGCCGAGCATAACAGACTTCTTTTAAAAGATTTAAAAGGTCTTACAGACCCAAAACCTTTAAACTGTAGTTATACATACAGACATACAAAAATAGTGTCACTTTTGTGTGATTTCGAAAGAAAAATAGAGAGAGAGAGTCTAATATTCGAGGTGAGGTGGACAGAAATCTCTGCAGTTGTAAATGTTTCATATTTCATATCAGTCTGCAGCAAGTGAATCAGCAAGATATCAGACCCGCTTCGCTTGTCCAGGGAGAAGGTTTTACAGTCAGCAGAGCTGTGTTTAAGACTGCAGTCTTAAAGTATTAAGACAAACCAGCATAACATACATGTTAGAAGCAAGAAAGAAAGAAAGAGAGAGAGACTGTTTAAGAAACAATAAGGTCACACTTTGTTTTAAGGTACAATTATCACTATTGACAAACCATTAATTATGACTCTTGCCTCAATAAATTCCTACTTTGCTGCTTATTAATAGTTTAGGTATTGGGCAGGATTAGAGATGTAGAATATTTGCTTTATAAGTACCAATAAACATGCAATATGTTAATAATAGGCATGCTAAAAAGCAACTAGTTAATAGTAAGAATTGGTCCCTATACTCTAAAGTGTTACCAACAATAAGAAAGCTTAAACAAAATCTGGTATTCTGAAGTTCAGTTGACTGTGCTACAGGCCAATTTCATAATTCAAGCATGGAAGAGAAACCAAATTCTTGGAGTGTACACTGCAGCACCTCAGAGTGAAGTGGTTATTGAGAAACTGAGCTCTGATGATTCTCCATCAGGACCCAACAATTATGTTTACAATATAACAACCTCTAATATCTTATTACTTGTAAACTGTAATTAAAGTGATTTAGACCCTGATCTACACACACAAGTGCTTACCTGAATCTATGAGTGCACAATGACACATGTACATTTGATCCGCTTATTTCATCTAAGCTGTGGGCACCCACACACTGGTGCACTGGGAGGCAGATGTATGATTGCATAACTCGTTACATAATGTGCCCCATCTTCTCCAATCCGGCTGCTCTTTTCTCTGGCAGAGAGTCAGGAAGGTTACGCAGAGCTGAGCTCTGCCCTGACGGCTGCTCTCACAGGCCTCCAGCTAGACTCATAGATGAAAGCAAACGCTGGAGCCGCCGCTGCAGCAATCAAACAAGATCAGATGGAGAAGGAGAAGGATATGGGACAGGTATGATCAGGTAAGATGAAGGAGAGCACATCGCAAGTAGATTTGCTTCAGGACCCAGATTTTACACTGGACATCAAGTGGCAAGCCAACATGGTTCTACAAAATGAAACTGGAATGTCCTAAGATTCTGATGTGCACATTTTGCTATCCCGTGGCGCAGATGAGTGTAATGAGTCGGCAGATTTGAGAAAAAATGCAGTAGAACAGCTTTCTGCTTTCTAAGAAGCATTCTCATGTGCTGATGTGGACGGAAAACCACGCTAATTTAGTTTTTTTTTTTTTAGCATGTATATTAATTCAATGCACCACAACAAAGCTACTAAATCTACAGTCTGAAACAGACAGCCTAATCAGTGTAGTCCGATTCCCAAACAAATGATTCTTAAGAGTCAGAATTTTTTAGTGAATCAAACACATCCTGTACAACTTGTGCAGTCAGATTCCCCAAAAAAAATCACCATTAAACATTAAAAAAAATAAACATAGAAAGGTATTCTGTCAGAGTAAAGTGATTTAAAGATTCTTAGCTAGAAACACTAGCCTATCAACATTTTGTGGTTGTCACCATCCTCTCTGTGGGATGGCAAAGTTTGCTTCACCATTTTACAAATACATCCTAATCTAATCATGACAAACTATATATTGTTGGAAAGGTCTAAGGCTCCTAAATAGATATTTGACATTTTTTTGTGTGTTACAAATTATGTAGGAAAATAATTTATGACAAGATTTTCATAGATTAATTTATGACAAGAGTGCACCTCAAAAATCTACCTTTATAACAGGAGTTCTGACCTTTTTCACAAACAGACTTTCTTGTTGCCTTTTTCCCTATTACACTTTAGAAATAATAAGAAATGATATATCAGATGAAAACTTGAAATTTCAAAATTCATCCTTTTTGGAATGCCATTTTTAAATCAGACATTGCATTAACATGGAAAATGTTCATCAAAATCATATTACTAAATGTTCTTGTCCATGAATTATAAAGATTTAAGCTTCAATTTTACATTTTCACGTCTCTGTTCAAAAATGGGAGTAACAGTTGATGGGTTAATGGATCGTCATGCTCATATATGGTTCCATTGCTCTGCTGGTCCATAAATCTGGCCCAATCAAAGTACTACTCTTTTAATATTCAAAGTGCTAATAGAGACCGAATTTTCCAAGCATGATACAGAGCTATCTACACTACACAACTCATTATGGACCACATATTAATAACAGCCTAGATATTTTATGTAGCTTAATTTGCGCGCATTGGGGAGTCGCTCTCTAAATGCAAATAGCTTTTGAAAGCACGTGCGGGTTTTACTTTTGGTTTCGTTTAAACGACCGCGTGAAACTTTTAGCGGAGGCACACCTTCAAAAAAAATGTGGTGATACATCACAGGCGTTAAGAGGTCTGTTAAAATATCTTTACAATCTGCTTTTGAAGAAATACATTGTATTTCGTGCTACAGCGCACATTTTGTCAGATGCAATTCATGGCTCGTCTTTCTCAATATACTGTACAACGCGGCATTCATTCACATCAGATGATAACTCGGCGGCAGAGTTCCACTCACACAGGGGCGTAATTTCCACTGGGGACACGCTTTTCAAAATCCCGTTGGTGTCCACCCAAATGGTTTTGTTAAGTAATCTCTTGTATTTTAGAATGCACGCTCTACGCTGCCGAGAGTTTCACGCTATAGTAAAAACGAAACCAAAAGTAAAACGCGCACGCGCATTCAAAAGCAACTTTAATACCCTGTTTAGAGAGCGACTCCCCAATGCGCACAAATTAGGCTACATAAAATATCTAGGCTGTTATAGTATGTGGGCTATAAGTTGTGTAGTTGTGAAGATAGCTCTGTATCATGATAGAAAAATTCGGTGAAAATGTCAAACAGCTAAAGTATAGTAGATCTTGTAGTATTAATTTTCACATGCAGCTACACATTGTCGGTTAAAAACATAAAGTGGCTGGTAAAAACATTTAGTGGCTGATAGATTTTGAAATCCACCAGCCACACTGGCCGGTGGACAAAAAAGTTAATTTCCATCCCTGTTCTCAAACAAATGATTCTAATGAGTCAGATCTTTTTAGTGAATCAAAAATATACTGTCCATCTAGTACTGTCAGATTCCCAAACAACTGGTTCTAATGAGTCAGATTTTTTAGTGAATCAAACACATACTGTACAACTAGTGCAGTCAATTCCCAAACAAATGACTCTGAGTCAGAAATCTTTTGTGAATCAAACATACTGTGCAGCTAGTGTAGTCTGATTCATGAAACAAGGACTCTTAATATCCAATTGTTTTTAGTGATTTAAACACATACTTTACTAAGGTTCCCAAACATATACTGCACAACTAATTTAATACAATTCCCGAACAAATGTTTCCATTGAGTCGTTTCTTTTAGTGAAGCAAACACAAAAAAAAAACAGCAACATGTAAACATGGTGGATGTAGTCTATCTGGTAAAGTATTCATACTACACATTAATGGTTGATAAGTTCAAATTCAGTACATACTATGAAGCAACAGGAATTCAAATGCAGCCATAGAACCAGAATAAGGAAAATACAGAGTGGCAGACAGTGAAGAGAGAACAGTTTGTCTACTGTCTCCTCAAACTCAGAATTCATGGCACAGATATGACAAGAAACAGAGACTGTTGAAACAGGAACACAGAGATGGAGGAGTGAGCCCTGACATAAAGCTATCCAACCCTGACGCACCACTCTTACTTAAAGGCACACTTTGATGTATCTATAATTACTACATACTGCCTTCGAAAAGAAATCGAATTTCAATGAAAAGAAAAGAGAGGGAGAGAGAGGCGGCATGCTGAAGACATTAATCGGCCTGTGTTTGATGTGCCTGATCAGAAACGTGTTTGTTAGGAGTTAAAGAGAACAGTAATTAAGCCACAGACGGCCTGTTTTCAGGCAATCTGTTATGACGAGTCAAAGTTTTTTCTCCTCAACTCGAGTCTTTGTGTCCACCTTCGCCATCTTGGCCTCTAATGATCTAACTTGAACCAATTTTAAGACCTATTCACACTAAGTCACATGATTGACCCTCTCATTAGACAGGGTTACTGTCAATGAAATACTTGTTAGTCAGTATAAAATGTTAAATAAACAAAAATATATAGCTCATACTTGAGATATTTGAAGTTCTGCTGATCCATTTCATCAGGATACACCTGCCACTCCATATCATTGAGATAACCAAGCCAATGAAAAGGCATGAGCATGGTTTGTATATGAAATAGTGTGTGTAAGTGAGCATTTCGCCTGTGTGTGTGTGTTTGGAAGCGAAAAAAGGGGGGAAAAAAACAGGGATGCTTCAGAGAAAGACGGCTAAACAGATCTCTGGAGGAAGACCGCCATGCCTCCACCAGCGAGGGGCTGTCACGGCCACAACGCCACATAAATATTTAACAGTTATATTCAAATTACGAAACACAGAGACTCCT
Source organism: Garra rufa (assembly GCF_049309525.1). Classification (NCBI taxonomy): domain Eukaryota; kingdom Metazoa; phylum Chordata; class Actinopteri; order Cypriniformes; family Cyprinidae; genus Garra; species Garra rufa. The sequence continues at coordinate 16,818,583 of NC_133365.1, forward strand.
GCCTCAAATAAAAACACATATTCCTGGAATTATCAGAGGAATGCTAAGTCGTGGCCATCCGCTACACCCTCCCTTCTCTCTTTTAAAAAGAAAAGTGGAACAGGTTCATGAAAAGTGCTCCCATGTAGGTGAAGAAAGAAAGCAAGAAAGTGTGTGCTTATGTTAGGTCAAAGGTTTGCCAGAGTGCCCCTGAAGAAGTTGTCCTTACAATGCGCACACCTAGAATAGAGATTGTGACAAGGTACCTGACCCTTGACCCTGGAGGTGATGTAACATAGGGTACGTAGATAAAAACTGAAGTTCACGAGGTTGAGGTAAAGGGTTGGTTTATAAAAAGAATGAAAATTTGGTCATCATTTGAGTTTTGTGTCATTTAAAACAAGTACGGACTTCTTCCATGAAAAACAAAAGGAAATAATCTTAATAAGCTCCGCCATATAATGAAGCATTAGCTGTCAAGGACAATATAGCACAGTAAAAGTAGCTCATAAGACTTATACACTAGATTTCAAGTCTTGTAAAATCATACAATAGCTTTGTGTGAGAAACAGACCAAAACATTATTCTCCGGAAACGTTCTTGCCGAGTTGAGATCAATCACGTGAAATACAACAACCAATTCCCACTTGCAATCAGTGACTTCAAACTTGGCAGTATATTTAAGCATATTCGGCTCTGTTAAAATAAAAAAAGTGCTAATTTACAATAAAAGAATGAAACGTGAAGCCACAAAGAACCTTTAAACATCCAGGGCCACCAATTCTCAAACATAAAAATGTACATCTTTGGGCCCTTTCAGGTGACAGAAGGACTGAAAATCAACTGCCAAGTCCCGACTACTACCAGTTTCTTTAAGTCGCTTTGTTCGAACATTGAAACGATTCAAAATAATGCAATAAGACAATGATCCTAATGCAGGACAAAGCTCTAACCCAGTGGTTCTCAATCCTGGTGCTGGGGGACCCCTGCTCTGCACATTTTGCATGTCTCCCTTATTTAACAAACCTGATTGAAATCATCAGCTCATTAGTTCAGTTTATGTATCTCTCTCCTAACAAGCTGATGATCTCAACAGGTGTGTTAAATAAGGGAGACATGCAAAATGTGCAGAGCAGGGGTCCCCCAGGACCAGGATTGAGAACCACTGCTCTAACCTACAGGTACAGGAGAGATCTTCTCAAATTTGATATGTACAGTGAGGGAAAACAATAACTATCTTTGAACAGGCAAATAAAATGACAGATTCATCAACCAGGAGGTTCATGAAAGGCACAGAAAATAAAGATGTCTATACTGGCCACAAAATGTTTTGAATGTCAAAATGTTATGAGATTACAGACAATTATTATATGTTTTTTTTTTAATTAGTTATGCTTCTTTTTACAAGATGGTGTCCCCAGAATGTGTCTGTGAAGTTTCAGCTCAAAATGCCACACAGATCAGTTATTATATGATTTTGAAAATGCCTTTTGGGAGTGGAAGCTAAAACACGCTGTTTTAATGCATGTCTCTTTAAATGCAAATGAGCTGCTGCTTCCCCACCCCCTTTTCCAGAATAAGGCTGTGCCTTTACAGCTCGTTCCTCAGATATTCTGCTAAAAAAACATCTGTTTGGTTATGATTATCATGTCTATCGCACTGAAATCATGCATTTTAAACCATATTAGTTTAAACTTCTGATATATGGTTTTCTGAGCGCACACATCAAAAGCATGCGCACAAAGCAGCTGTCACACAGCATGTGAGTACTAAACTAAGTTCTCTTTCATGTCTTATTGCACTTAAACGGTCAAATACACACAAGTTTATGTAAAAAACAAACAGGAGTTACCAAAAAAAAACAAAAAAAAAACGGTTATGTTTGTTAAGGTAAACAGCTGGCAAAGAAATTGCATGTTTATATTAGATTTGTGTGGCAGCAGCGTAATATACAGTAAATAAATCAATAAATCCACAGCTTTCTTGTCTCCTCTGAGGCTGGGACTCATCTGTGCAACCAAAAACAGAACAGATAGCATGCTTTGCTCGAACTTTTGCCATGGCGTTAGAACTGGTACACCATTGTGACTTGCAAAAACAAAATGGCGGCGCTGTGGGTGGAAACATGCAGATTAAGTAGCGGTAATATTATAATAAGATTTCCTAAACTAAAACTAAACTAAAACTAAAACGAAAGGCTTACCAAAAAATTTACTGGATTGTTCTTTTTCACGTTTTCTAGGTTGGTAGATGCATCAGGACCTGATTATAGCACTTAAACGTGGAAAAAGTCAGATTTTCATGATACTGTATGTCACCTTTAAAACATAATTTTACTAATATAAGGTTAAATCGAAAAATAATGTTATCTAGTTGCCTAATAATTGCTCAAATTAAAAAAAAAATGATGATGATTTGGGGTGCAGTAACCCTATTCAAGCAAAACTTTTTTTTTTGTCTAAATGAGAGACAATGTAAGAAATCTTCTCTCATTCTGACTTTAGCATGTACTCTCTAAAAATTTTGAAACTGAGTGCCCATCTATCATGACATCTCTTTCTTTTCTCTCGGGGTCTGATGTTATGCATATTCGACTTCTTGCTTTAACAGAGCTGTGGCTCTCATTGCAGTTTCTCATTCTTTCTTCATCCCACCCTCCTGCTCAAGGAAGTGGATAGTGCCTTAGGACAAGGATGAACTGGATTGTTTACAAAAGCCGCACTTTCTCAAAGAAACTAAGCGTTATTTATTTTTAATCATTTCGCGCTCTCTTCTGCTGCTTTTCCCACTGGTAAAGACAACTGTGTGTGTGTGTGTGTGTTGAGGGAGTGAAGGCAAGGGCTTTTCATAATAATAACCTCTAACAAATACTTACCAAATTCACGAATGATAAGCCACCATAGCTGTGTGCCACGATGAAGACATTTTTCGCAAGTGACTTAGAGATGAAGTGGTCCCACACGTAGAGTGTGTGCTCTTCTGGAGTGCTGTTTTCCTGTAAAGACAGAGTGGGAATAACCGAAGTTAAACCGGTCACATAATAAGAAATACAATTTTCCTTGAAATTTTAAAACAAAACAAGGGAGTGCTAAAGGGTCAGTAGAAAAGTTTAAAATCATGTTTTTAAATGATTTAAAATATAAATACAGTTGAAATGAAAATCAACCCCCTTGACCTGCAAGACATTTAGCTGCGGAGAACAACATTTTATAAAAATACTTCAACAAAAAATAATTCACATTTGAATGATTCTGAGAATGTAACGTTGATGAATCATAATAAAATTCTAATTGGCTGTAAACATTTATGTTCAAAATTATTCAACCCCCAAAACTCAAATTTTGTGCATAATTGTCTATTCTTTAAAACCACCAATGAATGCTAAGAGGCTTCTGTCGTCTTTCTACTGCAATTTTGGCCCATTCCTCGCCTGAAAAAGCTTCCAAATCACTAATAGTCTTTGGTTTTCACTTTGCCACTGCTTTCTTTAAATTCAACCAAATATTTTCAATGAGAATTAAATCTGGAGTAAATTCTATGACTGATTCCTGAACCAAGCAATAGTAGGTTTGGATGTATATTTTGTATGATTGTCCTGCAGGAAAGTCCATTGATCATCAGCTTCAGTCTCTGCACCAAAGGCATTACAATTCTTGCCAAAATGGCCAAATATTTCAAAGAATCCATGATGTCCTTCACACAGACTCGATTTCCCCTTACAGCAACAGTAAAATCCCCCCATAACAAGACCGATCCACCTCCATGTTTGATCATAGAGATGGTGTTCTGCTTATATTCCTTTTTTGCACCAGACATACTGCTGATTCATGGGCCAAAAAAGTTTAATTTTGGTCACAACACTCCATAAAACACTCTTCCAGAACATAGGTCTATCCAAATGAATTTTAACATGTTCGAGTCTGCCTTTTATGTTCTTCTTGGTCAAGAGTGGCATTTGGCAAGATGCCCTGTCTAGTGTTCTTCTTATACTCTGCATTGAAGTGTTTTTCCTCCTTTCATCTTGCATGTATGTATAACAGCTCAAGCTAGTTCTGTTTTTTAATAGAGCTTCTAACAGCTTAATTGTGTTTTAAGACAATTTTGTTCCCCACCATACAAATAAGTGACTTAAAAACAGCAATGTTGAATAATGAAGGGGGTTGAATAATTATGACATAGCTGTGTTATTAAAAAATCCTAGAACTAAAAAATATTGACATTATCCCTTTTAATATTCTAGTAAGCAATTATAGATGTTCATACAACAAACAGGTTCTGCAACAAACAGTACCTTTTTAAAATGCACCTATTTTAGGGATCAAAAACTTCATAGTGAAATAATGAGAACCGATTCATCATATGATGAAAATCATGTGGATTCCCCTTTTTAATTAACTTACTGATATTTAAATCAAAATATATATTTATATAAAATATAATAATATAACATGCAGTAAAACACATTTTACATTTAGAAAATATAATAAATACAAAAGGTTTGACCTTTAAGTTAAAGACTGCCTGAAGACGTGCACCCATAAACTCACACACAGCCGCATTCACTCAGTTAAATATATCTTACTCAATCAATGAATCTTGCATACTGCAAATGCCTCCAATGCAAAACTCAATAGATTGTGTGACGTCAAGTTTAAATCTTAATTTGTACCCCACTGACTGATCAATACGGCCTATATACGAGCGATAAACACATAATCGGCCTACATGGGAAGGTCACACAAGCAGGGCACAAACACAACACTCGTAATTAACACTGGCCTGGGGTTATAACGCTCTACGAATGCGAGGCGAGAGAGAGAGAGAAGAAAAAGGGCATTCATTCATTCACTGGCGCATGCAACATCGATCTGTGTGTTTGTTTGCAAATACGGCAATCGTTTAAATGCAGAATAACAACTAAATTAGAGGAAAATCGCTAGCAACAAGTGAGCGAACGTGGGTGTCGCTAACATAAAACGGAGAATACGGCGGCTATACAGCCGCATGATATAAAGAGCCGGCCTTGTCGCAATCAGCTCCTGAAAGTTTGCAGCCTTGCCCTGTGTTTAGCCTTTCTCTCATGATCTTGCATCAGCTCTCCCACATTGATTAGCTTTTTGAAAAGCACAATAATAAGTGAATTAGAGCTGAAGGAGCTGGCAGGAGGGAAGAGATTTCCTGTCACCGAGATGGCTTGTGTTGGCGAGGGGACACAAATATGAAAGTAAATAAACAGGCTGGTGGGAGGGGGGGTTACGGCGTGATGCAACTGGCGGAAAGCGCTGAGCCCAGATCTCCGTGGACGCTTGGGAGGTGGGTGCAGGGCGGTGAAAACGGGGACGAGTCTGCGTGTCTTTCTCTCGCACCCTCAGACATCAAAGCGGTTTGAAGAACCAAAGCTGAGTCATCATCACAGTGCAGCGCATTTCATATTCATAAAGCTCTCAGTGCTCACACACGCAGGCCCGGACACACGGCCACAAAGAGGTGTAGCGGTCGCTAATTAGTTTATATCCATTTGCTATATAAAAGTCCCTGGTCTTATTGTACACCATTCATCAGTACATGATACTCTAAAGATGAAAAAGCGCTTCTATTTGCAATCTTTCATTAAAATAAGAACTTTCTCCACCTCTGAAGCAACTATTTTATTCTGCTGATGTAACCAAGGCCATGTAGGTGGCGAAAAAAACACAAAAAGTGGCAGGCATTAGGGTTGTCACGATACCATAAAAATGACTTACGATACTATACCAGTTGAAGTATCACGATACCAAGTAGTATCACGATACCATGCAGTATTCGTTCATTTAAAATTTAATTCTACAAAATGAATCAATTTCATAAATAAAAAGATGTAAATCAAAACAGACAAGATTTTTCTCTGAATACTTTATCAATGTGAATGAATGACTGGCTACTGTTATCCATTAAAAATCATGTAAACAAAACTCATCTGAGCACTGCACAAAAGCTGCATGGAGTGACATTTAGATAGTATTTATACATTTAGACTGTACTTATAATTGCATAAATAATGGTATAAGATTAATATTTTAAATTCAAAACTCTGAATATAGAAATTTGTTGGAAAATAATATGATGGGAAACTTAAAACCGCCAGCAGATGGCAGCAGTGTTCATGATTGAATCACTGAGTCGTTCAAACGATTCTTTCAAAACGTCTGAATCATTTATGAGTGAATCAAATAACTGTTTTTATGAATGGCTTAGAGAATCAGTGATTCACCCAAACCAACGCGGATTCGGATTCGAACACAGAAACGAAACTAAAACATCTTGCTCGTCTTGCTCATCGTGCTGAACTGTCAGGAGCATTTTTTGCTCGCATATCTTGAAATTTTCAAGTTATCAGCTTGTATATTTAAACATATTAATTTATAATGTTGAAAAAATATATATACAATGATTGATAAGAACCAATTGCAAAGCCACTATGTTAATGAATGGAATTGCATTCGTGCTCGCAAAGATGCTTCCAGAAACGAATTATTACACGTGTTCTAAGAGTGGGCAAATGAATAAAAATACGAAAATACTTTCTTGTAAAATATTTTTGAATAATTGATTCTTGAGCTGCTATTTTTAAATAACATCAGTCTAAATCAGACCCTCTCTTCTCATAAGCTGCAGCGTGAACAACGACGTGCGCGTGCAACTTCTCATTTCAAACTGAACTGAAGCGTCTGGAAACACTGGATACCATATTAAGTGTAGAGACAGCCTGTACTACACAAAGCACAGCAGAAAGACATTTTGCCAATCAACTTGTAATGTTTCTGCTGGCGTGCATGTTCAAATGAACGTTTTAAACAGTGTTCCTGTCGTGCATACAAAATATCTTACGGTACTACCGTGTGGACGATACTACCGTTTCAAAAATGCATTGGCACCGCGGGTATTTTTAAGCTTTAGTATCGCGATACTACCGTAGTACCGGTATACCGTGCAACCCTAGCAGGCATAAGTCAGAAGATTCCACCCTCAAGTCTATACACTAACTAAATAAAATAGTATTTAAAAACAAACATTTATATACAGTTTCATTGCAATCTTTATGACTGTTAAAAATAAATCAATAAATAAATACATAAATGAAAAAAATTTACTGGTGTTTTCATTTGATTACTGCTAAACAGATATTGCTAAGGTAGTGTTTTTTAAATAAATAAAATAAAATAAATAAAACAACCAAACAATGATAAAACAAAACAAAATAAAATTATTAAATCAAAATAAAAAAATAAAACACAAAAAACAAAATTAAATTAATAAATTAAAAAATAATAATATAAATAAAAAATAAACACCAAAAAAACAAATACGATAAACAAAACATAAAAACTAAACAAAACAAAATAAAATAAAATACACACAAAAAAAAACCATACATGATAAAACAAAACACACACAAAAAGCAAACATGATAAAAAATAAAATAAAATACAAACAAACATGATAAAACAAAAACAAAACAACACGGTACAAAAATAATAAAACAAAACAAAATACAAAACAAAATACAAATAAATAAAACAAAACAAAAGAACAAACATTACAAAACAAAAGGCAAAACAAAACACAATAAAACAAAACAAAATAAAAATAAACAAATAACAAACATGATAAAGAAAATAAAATAATGATAAAAATAAACAAATAAAACATGAAAAAAACATGTAAAAAAAAAACTAAAGTAAATAAACATTATAAAATAAAATAAATAGATAGATAAATAAACAACACACAAAAAACATGATAAAAAATAACACACACAAAAACCAAACATGAAATAAAATAAAACAAGACAAAAGCTTAAATTTGCTCAACAGTAATAATAGTTAAATCCATTGACCACAAAATGTTTCACTGGGAAATATTTGCAACACAGAAGTTACAAATTACTAATGCAATTTCAAGAGTGCATCTTGTAAGGTTATATTATGGTGAAGCAAACATAAAACTGAATGTTATGTTCTGTCGGTGCAAGTGTGTGTGTTTCAATAAATGAAGTCTCCACTATTGCACAAGGGTGATGCCACATAAAACCAGGTAACATCCCCCTCCCCTTATCACCCCGGCACAGCGTCTGACACCTGGCCCACACGCACACGCAAGCACACACAGACCACCGACTCCCTCCAACCCTTCCCCTATGATTGACTACCTCCTCTGATAGAGCCCACACTTATCTAAACAGCATTTGCATATTTGTGTAATTATTTCCTAGGGTTAATTAGCTCCTGTGAAACAATACACCCGTGGAGACCAGTTCCCGGTGACAGGTTCACCCTCTCTCTCTCGCTGTCAGCCCTCATCTCATCCAAGCATGTGCAAGACCTGGAAGACTCCCAGCCTGAGCAGACCTGTTGCTCACGTCTCAATGTTCCGCATACGTATGGACATTGACTTTCTGCATCGCTAGCATCAACAAATACAACTGCAAAAACAATGACAAGCTCCTCAAACAGTTATAAATACAGTATACAGTTTTTTTTTCTACTGTCTTCTTGGAAATGCTCCACACAATTTGAGAAACGTCATACGGAGGTGTCCCACACACTGCAAACCCATTGAATTGGCACAAAGGATGTGAACACAGCATCTGAGAGATTCTCACTTTTTCTGTAGTATGACAGATTCTTTCTGCACATCTTTCTCTCTATCACCTTCATTGTCAGCAATCAGAAGAAAAATGCCATTAAATGAAGATTCACAGCTCCATTTTAGATCCACAATGAGTGTAACTCCATATTAGACACACTCCATATTTGAACCATTTCCAACAATGACAACTATTACAAAAGATTCAAACACTCACTTATGCTTCATAAGGAAACACGATGCATTAAGAGCCAGGGGTGAGAACTTTTTGAATTTGAAAATCAGGGTAAATTTAACTAATTTTGTCTTCTGGGAAACATGTATCTTCTGTAGCTTCTGAAGGGTAGTACTACACAAAAAAATATGATATTTAGGCAAAATAAGAAAAATGTTTACATACTGTTCAAAAGTTTACACCCCCAGCTCTTAATCATTTTTTTCTTCTGGAGCATCAGTGAGTGTTTAAACCTTCTGTAATAGTTGCATATGAACTATATGTAAACTTTTGACCATAATTGTATATTTGAACTACAAATCCCTGGAATGAATAGGTAACGGAACAAAAAGCCTAAAATGCATTCATAAAACCAGCCTCTAAAACAACTTTTTTCCGTTAAAATTTAATATATTTAAAAATGTAATTTATTCTTGTTAGTCTATTTTTTACCCTTACTGAAGCATTCAGTCACATCATCCTTCAAAAATGATTTTAATATGCTGATTTGGTGCTCAAGAAACCTTTCTTATTAATATCGATGCTGAAAACAGTTGTGGTGCTTAACATTTTTATGGAAAACTTGATATATTTTCGAAAGAACATTTATTTGCAACAGAAATCATTTGTGACATTATAAACAGCTTCATTGTCACTTTTGATTGATTTAGTGCATCCTTGCTGAATGAAAGTATTAACTTCTACTTATCCCAAACTTTGAGTGTGTATCTTTTCAAATAATGTTTTTATTTGTTCTTTACTATCCATTCATAACTAAAATATATCATTTAAATGTGCATGTAGCAATCAATAAAGTCATCAATATTCAGAAAGTTAGAATCATGTCCAAAACATTTTAACACTATAAATTAGGGCAAGGTTTTACCACAAATTTGACGATTTGATTCAGTGTTCATTATTTTGTATATATATATATATATATATATATATATATATATATATATATACACTGAGAAACTTTGCCATGTACTGTAACTGATTGTAGGACAATGTTTGTCTGAGATACAACTATTTGAAAACCTGGAATCTGAGGGTGCAAAAAAATCTAAATATTGAGAAAATCGCCTTAAAAGTTGTCCAAATGAAGTTCTTAGCAATGCATATTACTAATCAAAAATCAAGTTTTTATATATTTACGGTAGAAAATTTACAAAATATCTTCATGGAACATGATCTTTACTTAATATGCTAATGATTTTTGGCATAAAAGAAAAAGCGATAATTTTGGCTATTGCTACAAATATACCCGTGCTACTTATGACTGGTTTTGTGGTCCAGGGTCACATATATACATATATATATATATATAAACTTAATGGATTTATTCAAACATTAATTAAACAATGACGAACAGTAAAAGTTATAATGAATATGTTATATGGTGCATATATTTAGTAGAATGCTCCTCTCTATAGTTAATTTTTCTACCTGACTAAGGAGTTTACGGTCAGCGAAAAAATTTTTTTCCTGAGGTAAATACGACGTTACATGAGCTGTTGTATTAGCCTCTTTCTGTGAAAACACTGAATAAGCGATTACGTGACACATAATACAGACTTCGGTAAGCTGTACTCTTTCTGTTAACATACCTTCAGTGTTTATTCATGCTTATTTCATGCTGAAACTGTGTCAAAGCTGAGGAGACGATCGGTTCACATGCGTCTCACGTTGCTGCTTCTCTTGAACTGAGGCGCTACAACGTCAGCGATCTGTCACTCCACATTAAACAGCGCCAAAACGTCATTTATCGTTTGAAATAATATACTATAATAGAATGGACAGAATTTGAATTCTGAGACTTTGTTTAATTATAAAAGTAACAAATCACAAAGCTTACTACGATTTAATGGATAGGAGATGCGCTACAACTTTCCATTCATCAACTGAAACCAGCTAGACTCATCGATTCTTGGGATTTAAGAATCGATGTCATTTCGTAAAAATGAGAATGATTAAGAATAATAATAATAATAATTATATATATATATATATATATATATATATATATATACTGTATATATATATATATATATATATATATATAT